>NC_092041.1:55746533-56046533 GCF_003086295.3 Arachis hypogaea
GGGTTTTCGAATTTAATGGGAGTAAAATATATTTTAATCGTGTACTCCTCACCCGATTAAGGTTGTGTTAGCTCCGGAGTCCATGCAAAATTCATTTTCAAAAGAAAAATACCACAAGTCTGGAGAGCACACTCATCGCTCTTTAAATTGGAGGGTGTATCCTACACTAGAACCCATGTAAATTAGGGTTTTCGAATTTAATGGGAGTAAAATATATTTTAATCGTGTACTCCTCTCCATTAAGGTTGTGTTTAGCTCCGGAGTCCATGCAAAATTCATTTTCAAGGAAAGAAAAATACCACAAGTCTGGAGAGCACACTCTTTAAATTGGAGGGTGTATCCTACACTAGAACTCATGTAAATTAGGGTTTTCGAATTTAATGGGAGTAAAATATATTTTAATCGTGTACTCCTCACCCGATTAAGGTTGTGTTTAGCTCCGGAGTCCATGCAAAATTCATTTTCGAGGAAAGAAAAATACCACAAGTCTGGAGAGCACACTCATCGCTCTTTAAATTGGAGGGTGTATCCTACACTAGAACTCATGTAAATTAGGGTTTTCGAATTTAATGGGAGTAAAATATATTTTAATCGTGTACTCCTCACCCCGATTAAGGTTGTGTTTAGCTCGGAGTCCATGCAAAATTCATTTTCGAGGAAAGAAAAACCACAAGTGGAGAGCACACTCATCGCTCTTTAAATTGGAGGGTGTATCCTACACTAGAACCCATGTAAATTAGGGTTTTCGAATTTAATGGGAGTAAAATATATTTTAATCGTGTACTCCTCTCCGATTAAGGTTGTGTTTAGCTCCGGAGTCCATGCAAAATTCATTTTCAGGAAAGAAAAATACCACAAGTCTGGAGAGCACACTCATCGCTCTTTAAATTGGAGGGTGTATCCTACACTAGAACTCATGTAAATTAGGGTTTTCGAATTTAATGGGAGTAAAATATATTTTAATCGTGTACTCTCATTAAGGTTGTGTTTAGCTCCGGAGTCCATGCAAAATTCATTTTCAAGGAAAGAAAAATACCACAAGTCTGGAGAGCACACTCATCGCTCTTTAAATTGGAGGGTGTATCCTACACTAGAACTCATGTAAATTAGGGTTTTCGAATTTAATGGGAGTAAAATATATTTTAATCGTGTACTCCTCACCCGATTAAGGTTGTGTTTAGCTCCGGAGTCCATGCAAAATTCATTTTCGAGGAAAGAAAAATACCACAAGTCTGGAGAGCACACTCATCGCTCTTTAAATTGGAGGGTGTATCCTACACTAGAACTCATGTAAATTAGGGTTTTCGAATTTAATGGGAGTAAAATATATTTTAATCGTGTACTCCTCTCATTAAGGTTGTGTTTAGCTCCGGAGTCCATGCAAAATTCATTTTCAAGAAAGAAAAATACCACAAGTCTGGAGAGCACACTCATCGCTCTTTAAATTGGAGGGTGTATCCTACACTAGAACTCATGTAAATTAGGGTTTTCGAATTTAATGGGAGTAAAATATATTTTAATCGTGTACTCCTCACCCCGATTAAGGTTGTTTTTAGCTCCGGAGTCCATGCAAAATTCATTTTCGAGGAAAGAAAAATACCACAAGTCTGGAGAGCACACTCATCGCTCTTTAAATTGGAGGGTGTATCCTACACTAGAACTCATGTAAATTAGGGTTTTCGAATTTAATGGGAGTAAAATATATTTTAATCGTGTACTCCTCACCCGATTAAGGTTGTGTTTAGCTCCGGAGTCCATGCAAAATTCATTTTCGAGGAAAGAAAAAACCACAAGTCTGGAGCACACTCATCGCTCTTTAAATTGGAGGGTGTATCCTACACTAGAACTCATGTAAATAGGGTTTTCGAATTTAATGGGAGTAAAATATATTTTAATCGTGTACTCCCCGATTAAGGTTGTGTTTAGCTCCGGAGTCCATGCAAAATTTATTTCGGGGAAAGAAAAATACCACAAGTCTGGAGAGCACACTCATCGCTCTTTAAATTGGAGGGTGTATCCTACACTAGAACTCATGTAAATTAGGGTTTTCGAATTTAATGGGTAAAATATATTTTAATCGTGTACTCCTCACCCCGATTAAGGTTGTGTTTAGCTCCGGAGTCCATGCAAAATTCATTTTAAAGGAAAGAAAAATACCACAAGTCTGGAGAGCACACTCATCGCTCTTTAAATTGGAGGGTGTATCCTACACTAGAACCCATGTAAATTAGGGTTTTCGAATTTAATGGGAGTAAAATATATTTTAATCGTGTACTCTCACGATTAAGGTTGTGTTTAGCTCGGAGTCCATGCAAAATTCATTTTCGAGAAAGAAAATACCACAAGTCTGGAGAGCACACTCATCGCTCTTTAAATTGGAGGGTGTATCCTACACTAGAACTCATGTAAATTAGGGTTTTGAATTTAATGGGAGTAAAATATATTTTAATCGTGTACTCCTCACCCGATTAAGGTTGTTTAGCTCCGGAGTCCATGCAAAATTCATTTTCGAAAAAGAAAAATACCACAAGTCTGGAGAGCACACTCATCGCTCTTTAAATTGGAGGGTGTATCCTACACTAGAACTCATGTAAATTAGGGTTTTTGAATTTAATGGGAGTAAAATATATTTTAATCGTGTACTCCTCACCCGATTAAGGTTATGTTTAGCTCCGGAGTCCATGCAAAATTCATTTTCGAGGAAAGAAAAAACCACAAGTCTGGAGAGCACACTCATCGCTCTTTAAATTGGAGGGTGTATCCTACACTAGAACTCATGTAAATTAGGGTTTTCGAATTTAATGGGAGTAAAATATATTTTAATCGTGTACTCCTCACCTCGATTAAGGTTGTGTTTAGCTCCGGAGTCCATGCAAAATTTTCGAGGAAAGAAAAATACCACAAGTCTGGAGAGCACACTCATCGCTCTTTAAATTGGAGGGTGTATCCTACACTAGAACTCATGTAAATTAGGGTTTTCGAATTTAATGGGAGTAAAATATATTTTAAGTGTCACCCCGATTAAGGTTTTGTTTAGCTCCGGAGTCCATGCAAAATTCATTTTCGAGGAAAGAAAATACCACAAGTCTGGAAAGCACACTCATCGCTCTTTAAATTGGAGGGTGTATCCTACACTAGAACTCATGTAAATTAGGGTTTTCGAATTTAATGGGAGTAAAATATATTTTAATCGTGTACTCCTCACCCGATTAAGGTTGTGTTTAGCTCCGGAGTCCATGCAAAATTCATTTTCGAGGAAAGAAAAATACCAAGTCTGGAGAGCACACTCATCGCTCTTTAAATTGGAGGGTGTATCCTACACTAGAACTCATGTAAATTAGGGTTTTCGAATTTAATGGGAGTAAAATATTTTAATCGTGTACTCCTCACGATTAAGGTTGTGTTTAGCTCCGGAGTCCATGCAAAATTCATTTTCGAGGAAAGAAAAATACCACAAGTCTGGAGAGCACACTCATCGCTCTTTAAATTGGAGGGTGTATCCTACACTAGAACTCATGTAAATTAGGGTTTTCGAATTTAATGGGAGTAAAATATATTTTAATCGTGTACTCCTCACCCGATTAAGGTTGTGTTTAGCTCCGGAGTCCATGCAAAATTCATTTTCAGGAAAGAAAAATACAAGTCTGGAGAGCACACTCATCGCTCTTTAAATTGGAGGGTGTATCCTACACTAGAACCCATGTAAATTAGGGTTTTCGAATTTAATGGGAGTAAAATATATTTTAATCGTGTACTCCTCTCCGATTAAGGTTGTGTTTAGCTCCGGAGTCCATGCAAAATTCATTTTCAGGAAAGAAAAATACCACAAGTCTGGAGAGCACACTCATCGCTCTTTAAATTGGAGGGTGTATCCTACACTAGAACTCATGTAAATTAGGGTTTTCGAATTTAATGGGAGTAAAATATATTTTAATCGTGTACTCCTCACCCCGATTAAGGTTTGTTTAGCTCCGGAGTCCATGCAAAATTCATTTTCGAGGAAAGAAAAATACCACAAGTCTGGAGAGCACACTCATCGCTCTTTAAATTGGAGGGTGTATCCTACACTAGAACTCATGTAAATTAGGGTTTTCGAATTTAATGGGAGTAAAATATATTTTAATCGTGTACTCCTCACCCCGATTAAGGTTGTGTTTAGCTCCGGAGTCCATGCAAAATTCATTTTCGAGGAAAGAAAAATACCACAAGTCTGGAGAGCACACTCATCGCTCTTTAAATTGGAGGGTGTATCCTACACTAGAACTCATGTAAATTAGGGTTTTCGAATTTAATGGGAGTAAAATATATTTTAATCGTGTACTCCTCACCCGATTAAGGTTGTGTTTAGCTCCGGAGTCCATGCAAAATTCATTTTCGAGGAAAGAAAAATACCACAAGTCTGGAGAGCACACTCATCGCTCTTTAAATTGGAGGGTGTATCCTACACTAGAACTCATGTAAATTAGGGTTTTCGAATTTAATGGGAGTAAAATATATTTTAATCGTGTACTCCTCACCCGATTAAGGTTGTGTTTAGCTCCGGAGTCCATGCAAAATTCATTTTCGAGGAAAGAAAAATACCACAAGTCTGGAGAGCACACTCATCGCTCTTTAAATTGGAGGGTGTATCCTACACTAGAACTCATGTAAATTAGGGTTTTCGAATTTAATGGGAGTAAAATATATTTTAATCGTGTACTCCTCACCCGATTAAGGTTGTGTTTAGCTCCGGAGTCCATGCAAAATTCATTTTCGGAAAGAAAAATACCACAAGTCTGGAGAGCACACTCATCGCTCTTTAAATTGGAGGGTGTATCCTACACTAGAACTCATGTAAATTAGGGTTTTCGAATTTAATGGGAGTAAAATATATTTTAATCGTGTACTCCTCACCCGATTAAGGTTGTGTTTAGCTCCGGAGTCCATGCAAAATTCATTTTCGAGGAAAGAAAAATACCACAAGTCTGGAGAGCACACTCATCGCTCTTTAAATTGGAGGGTGTATCCTACACTAGAACTCATGTAAATTAGGGTTTTCGAATTTAATGGGAGTAAAATATATTTTAATCGTGTACTCCTCACCCGATTAAGGTTGTGTTTAGCTCCGGAGTCCATGCAAAATTCATTTTCGAGGAAAGAAAAATACCACAAGTCTGGAGAGCACACTCATCGCTCTTTAAATTGGAGGGTGTATCCTACACTAGAACTCATGTAAATTAGGGTTTTCGAATTTAATGGGAGTAAAATATATTTTAATCGTGTACTCCTCACCCCGATTAAGGTTGTGTTTAGCTCCGGAGTCCATGCAAAATTCATTTTCGAGGAAAGAAAAATACCACAAGTCTGGAGAGCACACTCATCGCTCTTTAAATTGGAGGGTGTATCCTACACTAGAACTCATGTAAATTAGGGTTTTCGAATTTAATGGGAGTAAAATATATTTTAATCGTGTACTCCTCACCCGATTAAGGTTGTGTTTAGCTCCGGAGTCCATGCAAAATTCATTTTCGAGGAAAGAAAAATACCACAAGTCTGGAGAGCACACTCATCGCTCTTTAAATTGGAGGGTGTATCCTACACTAGAACTCATGTAAATTAGGGTTTTCGAATTTAATGGGAGTAAAATATATTTTAATCGTGTACTCCTCACCGATTAAGGTTGTGTTTAGCTCCGGAGTCCATGCAAAATTCATTTTCGAGGAAAGAAAAATACCACAAGTCTGGAGAGCACACTCATCGCTCTTTAAATTGGAGGGTGTATCCTACACTAGAACTCATGTAAATTAGGGTTTTCGAATTTAATGGGAGTAAAATATATTTTAATCGTGTACTCCTCACCCGATTAAGGTTGTGTTTAGCTCCGGAGTCCATGCAAAATTCATTTTCGAGGAAAGAAAAATACCACAAGTCTGGAGAGCACACTCATCGCTCTTTAAATTGGAGGGTGTATCCTACACTAGAACTCATGTAAATTAGGGTTTTCGAATTTAATGGGAGTAAAATATATTTTAATCGTGTACTCCTCACCCGATTAAGGTTGTGTTTAGCTCCGGAGTCCATGCAAAATTCATTTTCGAGGAAAGAAAAATACCACAAGTCTGGAGAGCACACTCATCGCTCTTTAAATTGGAGGGTGTATCCTACACTAGAACTCATGTAAATTAGGGTTTTCGAATTTAATGGGAGTAAAATATATTTTAATCGTGTACTCCTCACCCGATTAAGGTTGTGTTTAGCTCCGGAGTCCATGCAAAATTCATTTTCGGAAAGAAAAATACCACAAGTCTGGAGAGCACACTCATCGCTCTTTAAATTGGAGGGTGTATCCTACACTAGAACTCATGTAAATTAGGGTTTTCGAATTTAATGGGAGTAAAATATATTTTAATCGTGTACTCCTCACCCGATTAAGGTTGTGTTTAGCTCCGGAGTCCATGCAAAATTCATTTTCAGGAAAGAAAAATACCACAAGTCTGGAGAGCACACTCATCGCTCTTTAAATTGGAGGGTGTATCCTACACTAGAACTCATGTAAATTAGGGTTTTCGAATTTAATGGGAGTAAAATATATTTTAATCGTGTACTCCTCACCCGATTAAGGTTGTGTTTAGCTCCGGAGTCCATGCAAAATTCATTTTCGAGGAAAGAAAAATACCACAAGTCTGGAGAGCACACTCATCGCTCTTTAAATTGGAGGGTGTATCCTACACTAGAACTCATGTAAATTAGGGTTTTCGAATTTAATGGGAGTAAAATATATTTTAATCGTGTACTCCTCACCCGATTAAGGTTGTGTTTAGCTCCGGAGTCCATGCAAAATTCATTTTCGAGGAAAGAAAAATACCACAAGTCTGGAGAGCACACTCATCGCTCTTTAAATTGGAGGGTGTATCCTACACTAGAACTCATGTAAATTAGGGTTTTCGAATTTAATGGGAGTAAAATATATTTTAATCGTGTACTCCTCACCGATTAAGGTTGTGTTTAGCTCCGGAGTCCATGCAAAATTCATTTTCGAGGAAAGAAAAATACCACAAGTCTGGAGAGCACACTCATCGCTCTTTAAATTGGAGGGTGTATCCTACACTAGAACTCATGTAAATTAGGGTTTTCGAATTTAATGGGAGTAAAATATATTTTAATCGTGTACTCCTCACCCGATTAAGGTTGTGTTTAGCTCCGGAGTCCATGCAAAATTCATTTTCGAGAAAGAAAAATACCACAAGTCTGGAGAGCACACTCATCGCTCTTTAAATTGGAGGGTGTATCCTACACTAGAACTCATGTAAATTAGGGTTTTCGAATTTAATGGGAGTAAAATATATTTTAATCGTGTACTCCTCACCCGATTAAGGTTGTGTTTAGCTCCGGAGTCCATGCAAAATTCATTTTCGAGGAAAGAAAAATACCACAAGTCTGGAGAGCACACTCATCGCTCTTTAAATTGGAGGGTGTATCCTACACTAGAACTCATGTAAATTAGGGTTTTCGAATTTAATGGGAGTAAAATATATTTTAATCGTGTACTCCTCACCCGATTAAGGTTGTGTTTAGCTCCGGAGTCCATGCAAAATTCATTTTCGAGGAAAGAAAAATACCACAAGTCTGGAGAGCACACTCATCGCTCTTTAAATTGGAGGGTGTATCCTACACTAGAACTCATGTAAATTAGGGTTTTCGAATTTAATGGGAGTAAAATATATTTTAATCGTGTACTCCTCACCCGATTAAGGTTGTGTTTAGCTCCGGAGTCCATGCAAAATTCATTTTCAGGAAAGAAAAATACCACAAGTCTGGAGAGCACACTCATCGCTCTTTAAATTGGAGGGTGTATCCTACACTAGAACTCATGTAAATTAGGGTTTTCGAATTTAATGGGAGTAAAATATATTTTAATCGTGTACTCCTCACCCGATTAAGGTTGTGTTTAGCTCCGGAGTCCATGCAAAATTCATTTTCGAGGAAAGAAAAATACCACAAGTCTGGAGAGCACACTCATCGCTCTTTAAATTGGAGGGTGTATCCTACACTAGAACTCATGTAAATTAGGGTTTTCGAATTTAATGGGAGTAAAATATATTTTAATCGTGTACTCCTCACCCGATTAAGGTTGTGTTTAGCTCCGGAGTCCATGCAAAATTCATTTTCGAGGAAAGAAAAATACCACAAGTCTGGAGAGCACACTCATCGCTCTTTAAATTGGAGGGTGTATCCTACACTAGAACTCATGTAAATTAGGGTTTTCGAATTTAATGGGAGTAAAATATATTTTAATCGTGTACTCCTCACCCGATTAAGGTTGTGTTTAGCTCCGGAGTCCATGCAAAATTCATTTTCGAGGAAAGAAAAATACCACAAGTCTGGAGAGCACACTCATCGCTCTTTAAATTGGAGGGTGTATCCTACACTAGAACTCATGTAAATTAGGGTTTTCGAATTTAATGGGAGTAAAATATATTTTAATCGTGTACTCCTCACCCGATTAAGGTTGTGTTTAGCTCCGGAGTCCATGCAAAATTCATTTTCGAGGAAAGAAAAATACCACAAGTCTGGAGAGCACACTCATCGCTCTTTAAATTGGAGGGTGTATCCTACACTAGAACTCATGTAAATTAGGGTTTTCGAATTTAATGGGAGTAAAATATATTTTAATCGTGTACTCCTCACCCGATTAAGGTTGTGTTTAGCTCCGGAGTCCATGCAAAATTCATTTTCGAGGAAAGAAAAATACCACAAGTCTGGAGAGCACACTCATCGCTCTTTAAATTGGAGGGTGTATCCTACACTAGAACTCATGTAAATTAGGGTTTTCGAATTTAATGGGAGTAAAATATATTTTAATCGTGTACTCCTCACCCGATTAAGGTTGTGTTTAGCTCCGGAGTCCATGCAAAATTCATTTTCGAGGAAAGAAAAATACCACAAGTCTGGAGAGCACACTCATCGCTCTTTAAATTGGAGGGTGTATCCTACACTAGAACTCATGTAAATTAGGGTTTTCGAATTTAATGGGAGTAAAATATATTTTAATCGTGTACTCCTCACCCGATTAAGGTTGTGTTTAGCTCCGGAGTCCATGCAAAATTCATTTTCGAGGAAAGAAAAATACCACAAGTCTGGAGAGCACACTCATCGCTCTTTAAATTGGAGGGTGTATCCTACACTAGAACTCATGTAAATTAGGGTTTTCGAATTTAATGGGAGTAAAATATATTTTAATCGTGTACTCCTCACCCGATTAAGGTTGTGTTTAGCTCCGGAGTCCATGCAAAATTCATTTTCGAGGAAAGAAAAATACCACAAGTCTGGAGAGCACACTCATCGCTCTTTAAATTGGAGGGTGTATCCTACACTAGAACTCATGTAAATTAGGGTTTTCGAATTTAATGGGAGTAAAATATATTTTAATCGTGTACTCCTCACCCGATTAAGGTTGTGTTTAGCTCCGGAGTCCATGCAAAATTCATTTTCGAGGAAAGAAAAATACCACAAGTCTGGAGAGCACACTCATCGCTCTTTAAATTGGAGGGTGTATCCTACACTAGAACTCATGTAAATTAGGGTTTTCGAATTTAATGGGAGTAAAATATATTTTAATCGTGTACTCCTCACCCGATTAAGGTTGTGTTTAGCTCCGGAGTCCATGCAAAATTCATTTTCGAGGAAAGAAAAATACCACAAGTCTGGAGAGCACACTCATCGCTCTTTAAATTGGAGGGTGTATCCTACACTAGAACTCATGTAAATTAGGGTTTTCGAATTTAATGGGAGTAAAATATATTTTAATCGTGTACTCCTCACCCGATTAAGGTTGTGTTTAGCTCCGGAGTCCATGCAAAATTCATTTTCGAGGAAAGAAAAATACCACAAGTCTGGAGAGCACACTCATCGCTCTTTAAATTGGAGGGTGTATCCTACACTAGAACTCATGTAAATTAGGGTTTTCGAATTTAATGGGAGTAAAATATATTTTAATCGTGTACTCCTCACCCGATTAAGGTTGTGTTTAGCTCCGGAGTCCATGCAAAATTCATTTTCGAGGAAAGAAAAATACCACAAGTCTGGAGAGCACACTCATCGCTCTTTAAATTGGAGGGTGTATCCTACACTAGAACTCATGTAAATTAGGGTTTTCGAATTTAATGGGAGTAAAATATATTTTAATCGTGTACTCCTCACCCGATTAAGGTTGTGTTTAGCTCCGGAGTCCATGCAAAATTCGTCCATGGCAACTTTTTTATTTTCGAGAAAAAGAAAAATACCACAAAGTCTGGAGAGCACACTCATCGTACTCTTTAAATTGGATGGGTGTATCCTACACTAGAACTCATGTAAATAGGGTTTTTGAATTTAATGGGAGTAAAATATATTTAATCGTGACTCCTCACACCGATTAAGGTTTGTTTAGCTCCGGAGTCCATGCAAAATTCATTTTCGAGGAAAGAAAAATACCAAAGTCTGGAAGCACACTCATCGCTCTTTAAATTGGAGGTGTATCCTACATAGAACTCATGTAAATAGGGTTTTCGAATTTAATGGGAGTAAAATATATTTTAATCGGTACTCCTCACCCCGATTAAGGTTGTGTTTAGCTCCGGAGTCCATGCAAAATTCATTTTCGAGGAAAGAAAATACCAAAGTCTGGAAAGCACACTCATCGCTCTTTAAATTGGAGGTGTATCCTACACTAGAACTCATGTAAATTAGGGTTTTCGAATTAAGGGAGTAAAATATATTTTAATCGTGTACTCTCACCCCGATTAAGGTTGTGTTTAGCTCCGGATCCATGCAAAATTCATTTTCGAGGAAAGAAAATACCACAAGTCTGGAGAGCACACTCATCGCTCTTTAAATTGGAGGGTGTATCCTACACTAGAACTCATGTAAATTAGGGTTTTCGAATTTAATGGAGTAAAATATATTTTAATCGTGTACTCCTCACCCCGATTAAGGTTGTTTAGCTCCGGAGTCCATGCAAAATTATTTTCGAGGAAAGAAAAATACCACAAGTCTGGAGAGCACACTCATCGCTCTTTAAATTGGAGGGTGTATCCTACACTAGAACTCATGTAAATAGGGTTTTCGAATTTAAGGGAGTAAATATATTTTAATCGTGTACTCCTCACCCCGATTAAGGTTGTGTTTAGCTCCGGAGTCCTGCAAAATTCATTTTCGAGGGAAAGAAAAATCCACAAGTCTGGAGAGCACACCATCGCTCTTTAAATTGGAGGGTGTATCCTACACTAGAACTCATGTAAATAGGGTTTTCGAATTAATGGGAGTAAAATATATTTTAATCGTGTACTCCTCATCCGATTAAGGTTGTGTTTAGCTCCGGAGTCCATGCAAAATTCATTTTCGAGGAAAGAAAATACCCACAAGTCTGGAGAGCAACTTATCGCTCTTTAAGTTGGAGGTGTATCCTACACTAGAACTCATGTAAATTAGGGTTTTGGAATTTAATGGGAGTAAAATATATTTTAATCGTGTACTCTCACCCCGATTAAGGTTGTGTTTAGCTCCGGAGTCCATGCAAAATTCATTTCGAGGAAAGAAAAAGACCATAAGTCTGGAGAGCACACTCATCGCTCTTTAAATTGGAGGGTGTATCCTACACTAGAACTCATGTAAATAGGGTTTTTGAATTTAATGGGAGTAAAATATTTTATCGTGTACTCCTCACCCTGATTAAGGTTGTGTTTAGCTCCGGAGTCCATGCAAAATTTATTTTCGAGGAAAGAAAAATACCACAATCTGGAGAGCACACTCATCGCTCTTTAAATTGGAGGGTGTATCCTACACTAGAACTCATGTAAATTAGGGTTTTCGAATTTAATGGGAGTAAAATATATTTAATCGTGTACTCCTCACCCCGTTAAGGTTGTGTTTAGCTCGGAGTCCATGCAAAATTCATTTTCGAGAAAGAAAAATACCACAAGTCTGGAAGCACACTCATCGCTCTTTAAATTGGAGGGTGTATCCTACACTAGAACTCATGTAAATTAGGGTTTTCGAATTTAAATGGAGTAAAATATATTTAATCGTGTACTCCTCACCCGATTAAGGTTGTTTAGCTCCGGAGTCCATGCAAATTTATTTTCGAGGAAAGAAAAATACCACAAGCTGGAGAGCACACTCATCGCTCTTTAAATTGGAGGTGTATCCTACACTAGAACTCATGTAAATAGGGTTTTCGAATTTAATGGGAGTAAATATATTTTAATCGTGTACTTCCTCCCCGATTAAGGTTGTGTTTAGCTCGGAGTCCATGCAAAATTCATTTTGAGGAAAGAAAATACCACAAGTCTGGAGAGCACACTCATCGCTCTTTAAATGGAGGGTGTATCCTACACTAGAACTCATGTAAATTAGGGTTTTCGAATTTAATGGGAGTAAAATATATTTAATCGTGGACTCCTCACGCCGATTAAGGTTATGTTTAGCTCCGGAGTCCATGCAAAATTCATTTTCGAGGAAAGAAAAAGACCATAAGTCTGGATAGCACACTCATCGCTTTAATTGGAGGGTGTATCCTACACTAGAACTCATGTAAATGAGGGTTTTCGGAATTTAATGGAGTAAATATATTTTTAATCGTGTACTCCTCACCCCGATTAAGGTTGTGTTTAGCTCGGAGTCCATGCAAAATTTATTTTCGAGGAAGAAAAATACCACAAGTCTGGAGAGCACACCTCATCGCTATTTAAATTGGAGGGTGTATCCTACACTAGAACTCATGTAAATTAGGGTTTTCGAATTTAATGGGAGTAAAATATATTTTAATCGTGTATCCTCACCCCGATTAAGGTTTGTGTTTAGCTCCGGAGTCCATGCAAAATTCATTTCGAGGAAAGAAAATCCACAAGACTGGAGAGCACACTCATCGCTCTTTAAATTGGAGGGTGTATCCTACACTAGAACCCATGTAAATTAGGGTTTTCGAATTTAATGGAGTAAAATATATTTTAATCGTGTACTCCTCACCCGATTAAGGTTGTGTTTAGCTCCGGAGTCCATGCAAAATTCATTTTCGAGGAAAGAAAAATACCACAAGTCTGGAGAAGCACACTCATCGCTCTTTAAATTGGAGGGTGTATCCTACACTAGAACTCATGTAAATTAGGTTTTCCGAATTTAATGGGAGTAAAATATATTTTAATCGTGTACTCTCACCCCGATTAAGGTTGTGTTTAGCTCCGGAGTCCATGCAAAATTCATTTTCGAGGAAAGAAAAATACCACAAGTCTGGAGAGCACACTCATCGCTCTTTAAATTGGAGGGTGTATCCTACACTAGAACTCATGTAAATTAAGGTTTTCGAATTTAATGGAGTAAAATATATTTTAATCGTGTACTCCTCACCCGATTAAGGTTGTGTTTAGCTTCGGAGTCCATGCAAAATTCATTTTCGAGGAAAGAAAATACCACAAGTCTGGAGAGCACACTCATCGCTCTTTAAATTGGAGGGTGTATCCTACACTAGAACTCATGTAAATTAAGGGTTTTCGAATTTAATGGGAGTAAAATATTTTTTAATCGTGACTCTACCCGATTAAGGTTTGTTTAGCTCGGATCCATGCAAAATTATTTTCGAGGAAAGAAAAAACCAAAGTCTGAAGCAATCATGCTCTTTAAATTGGATGTATCTACATAGAACTATGTAATTGGGTTTTGAATTAATGGAGTAAATATATTTTAATCGTGACTCTCCCCGTTAAGGTTTTTAGCTCGGAGTCCATGCAAAATTATTTCGAGAAAGAAAAAACCAAAGTCTGAAGCAACCATCGTTTTAAATTGGGTTATCCTAACTAGAACTCATGTAAATTAGGTTTTGATTTTGGGAGTAAATATATTTTATCTGTACTTCACCCCGATTAAGTTTGTTTAGCTGATCCATGCAAATTTTTTCGAGGAAAGAAATACCACAATCTGGAGAGCACACTCATCGCTCTTTAAATTGGAGGGTGTATCCTACACTAGAACTCATGTAAATTAGGGTTTTCGAATTTAATGGGAGTAAAATATATTTTAATCGTGTACTCCTCACCCGATTAAGGTTGTGTTTAGCTCCGGAGTCCATGCAAAATTCATTTTCGAGGAAAGAAAAATACCACAAGTCTGGAGAGCACACTCATCGCTCTTTAAATTGGAGGGTGTATCCTACACTAGAACTCATGTAAATTAGGGTTTTCGAATTTAATGGGAGTAAAATATATTTTAATCGTGTACTCCTCACCCGATTAAGGTTGTGTTTAGCTCCGGAGTCCATGCAAAATTCATTTTCGAGGAAAGAAAAATACCACAAGTCTGGAGAGCACACTCATCGCTCTTTAAATTGGAGGGTGTATCCTACACTAGAACTCATGTAAATTAGGGTTTTCGAATTTAATGGGAGTAAAATATATTTTAATCGTGTACTCCTCACCCGATTAAGGTTGTGTTTAGCTCGGAGTCCATGCAAAATTCATTTTCGAGGAAAGAAAAATACCACAAGTCTGGAAGCACACTCATCGCTCTTTAAATTGGAGGTGTATCCTACACTAGAACTCATGTAAATTAGGGTTTTCGAATTTAATGGAGTAAAAATATATTTTAATCGTGTACTCCTCACCCCGATTAAGGTTTGTTTAGCTCCGGAGTCCATGCAAAATTCATTTTCGAGGAAAAGAAAATACCACAAGTCTGGAGAGCACACTCATTCGCTCTTTAAATTGGAGGGTGTATCCTACACTAGAACTCATGTAAATTAGGGTTTTTGAATTTAATGGGAGTAAAATATATTTTAATCGTGTACTCCTCACCCGATTAAGGTTGTGTTTAGCTCCGAGTCCATGCAAAATTCATTTTCGAGGAAAGAAAATACCACAAGTCTGGAGAGCACACTCATCGCTCTTTAAATTGGAGGTTATCCTACACTAGAACTCATGTAAATTAGGGTTTTCGAATTTAATGGGAGTAAAATATATTTTAATCGTGTACTCCTCACCCCGATTAAGGTTGTGTTTAGCTCGGAGTCCATGCAAAATTCATTTTCGAGGAAAAAAAATACCACAAGTCTGGAGAGCACACTCATCGCTCTTTAAATTGGAGGGTGTATCCTACACTAGAATCATGTAAATTAGGGTTTTCGAATTTATGGGAGTAAAATATATTTTAATCGTGTACTCTCACCCCGATTAAGGTTGTGTTTAGCTCCGGAGTCCATGCAAATTCATTTTCGAGGAAAGAAAAAACCAAAGTCTGGAAGCAACTCATCGCTCTTTAAATTGGAGGGTGTATCCTACACTAGAACTCATGTAAATGAGGGTTTTCGAATTTAATGGAGTAAAATATATTTTAATCGTGTACTCCTCACCGATTAAGGTTGTGTTTAGCTCGGAGTCCATGCAAAATTTATTTTCGAGGAAAGAAAAATACCACAAGTCTGGAGAGCACACTCATCGCTCTTTAAATGGAGGTGTATCCTACACTAGAACTCATGTAAATTAGGGTTTTCGAATTTAATGGAGTAAAATATATTTTAATCGTGTACTCCTCACCCGATTAAGGTTGTGTTTAGCTCCGGAGTCATGCAAAATTCATTTTCGAGGAAAGAAAAATACCACAAGTCTGGAGAGCACACTCATCGCTCTTTAAATTGGAGGTGTATCCTACACTAGAACTCATGTAAATTAGGGTTTTCAATTTAATGGAGTAAAATATATTTTAATCGTGTACTCCTCACCCCGATTAAGGTTGTGTTTAGCTCCGGAGTCCATGCAAAATTATTTTCGAGGAAAGAAAAATACCACAAGTCTGGAGAGCACATCATCGCTCTTTAAATTGGAGGTGTATCCTACACTAGAACTCATGTAAATTAGGGTTTTCGAATTTAATGGGAGTAAAATATATTTTAATCGTGTACTCCTCACCCCGATTAAGGTTTGTGTTTAGCTCCGGAGTCCATGCAAAATTCATTTCGAGGAAAGAAAAATACCACAAGTCTGGAGAGCACACTCATCGCTCTTTAAATTGGAGGGTGTATCCTACACTAGAACTCATGTAAATTAGGGTTTTCGAATTTAATGGGAGTAAAATATATTTTAATCGTGTACTCCTCACCGATTAAGGTTTGTTTAGCTCGGAGTCCATGCAAAATTCATTTTCGAGGAAAGAAAAATACCACAAGTCTGGAGAGCACACTCATCGCTCTTTAAATTGGAGGTGTATCCTACACTAGAACTCATGTAAATTAGGGTTTTCGAATTTAATGGGAGTAAAATATATTTTAATCGTGTACTCTCACCCGATTAAGGTTGTGTTTAGCTCTGGAGTCCATGCAAAATTTATTTTCGAGGAAAGAAAAATACCACAAGTCTGGAGAGCACACTCATCGCTCTTTAAATTGGAGGGTGTATCCTACACTAGAACTCATGTAAATTAGGGTTTTGAATTTAATGGGAGTAAAATATATTTTAATCGTGTACTCTCACCCCGATTAAGGTTGTGTTTAGCTCCGGAGTCCATGCAAAATTCATTTTCGAGGAAAGAAAATACCACAAGTCTGGAGAGCACACTCATCGCTCTTTAATTGGAGGGTGTATCCTACACTAGAACTCATGTAAATTAGGGTTTTCGAATTTAATGGGAGTAAATATATTTTAATCGTGTACTCCTTCTCCGATTAAGGTTTGTTTAGCTCCGGAGTCCATGCAAAATTCATTTTCGAGGAAAGAAAATACCACAGTCTGGAGAGACACTCATCGCTCTTTAATTGGAGGTGTATCTACACTAGAACTCATGTAAATTAGGGTTTTCGAATTTAATGGGAGTAAAATATATTTTAATCGTGTACTCCTCACCCGATTAAGTTGTGTTTAGCTCCGGAGTCCATGCAAAATTCATTTTCGAGGAAAGAAAATACCACAAGTCTGGAGAGCACACTCATCGCTCTTTAAATTGGAGGTGTATCCTACACTAGAACTCATGTAAATTAGGGTTTTCGAATTTAATGGGAGTAAAATATATTTTAATCGTGTACTCTCACCCGATTAAGGTTGTGTTTAGCTCCGGAGTCCATGCAAAATTCATTTTCGAGGAAAGAAAAATACCACAAGTCTGGAGAGCACACATCGCTCTTTAAATTGGAGGGTGTATCCTACACTAGAACTCATGTAAATTAGGTTTTCAAATTTAATGGGAGTAAAATATATTTTAATCGTGTACTCCTCACCCCGATTAAGGTTTGTTTAGCTCCGGAGTCCATGCAAAATTCATTTTCGAGGAAAGAAAAATACCACAAGTCTGGAGAGCACACTCATCGCTCTTTAAATTGGAGGGTGTATCCTACACTAGAACTCATGTAAATTAGGGTTTTCGAATTTAATGGGAGTAAAATATATTTTAATCGTGTACTCCTCACGCCGATTAAGGTTGTGTTTAGCTCCGGATCCATGCAAAATTTATTTTCGAGGAAAGAAAAATACCACAAGTCTGGAAGCACACTCATCGCTCTTTAAATTGGAGGGTGTATCCTACACTAGAACTCATGTAAATTAGGGTTTTCGAATTTAATGGGAGTAAAATATATTTTAATCGTGTACTCCTCACCCGATTAAGGTTGTGTTTAGCTCGGAGTCCATGCAAAATTCATTTCGAGGAAAGAAAAATACCACAAGTCTGGAGAGCACACTCATCGCTCTTTAAATTGGAGGTGTATCCTACACTAGAACTCATGTAATTAGGGTTTTCGAATTTAATGGGAGTAAAATATATTTTAATCGTGTACTCCTCACCCCGATTAAGGTTTTGTTTAGCTCCGGAGTCCATGCAAAATTCATTTTCGAGGAAAGAAAAATACCACAAGTCTGGAGAGCACACTTATCGCTCTTTAAATTGGAGGGTGTATCCTACACTAGAACTCATGTAAATTAGGGTTTTCGAATTTAATGGGAGTAAATATATTTTAATCGTGACTCCTCACCCGATTAAGGTTATGTTTAGCTCCGGAGTCCATGCAAAATTCATTTTCGAGGAAAGAAAATACCACAAGTCTGGAAGCACACTCATCGCTCTTTAAATTGGAGGGTGTATCCTACACTAGAACTCATGTAAATGAGGGTTTTCGAATTTAATGGGAGTAAAATATATTTTAATCGTGTACTCCTCACCCGATTAAGGTTGTGTTTAGCTCGGAGTCCATGCAAAATTTATTTTCGAGGAAGAAAAATACCACAAGTCTGGAGAGCACACTCATCGCTCTTTAAATTGGAGGTGTATCCTACACTAGAACTCATGTAAATTAGGGTTTTCGAATTTAATGGGAGTAAAATATATTTAATCGTGTACTCCTCACCCCGATTAAGGTTGTGTTTAGCTCCGGAGTCCATGCAAAATTCATTTTCGAGAAGAAAATACCACAAGTCTGGAGAGCACACTCATCGCTCTTTAAATTGGAGGGTGTATCCTACACTAGAACTCATGTAAATTAGGGTTTTGAATTTAATGGAGTAAAATATATTTTAATCGTGTACTCCTCACCCGATTAAGGTTGTGTTTAGCTCGGAGTCCATGCAAAATTATTTTCGAGGAAAGAAAATACCACAAGTCTGGAGAGCACACTCATCGCTCTTTAAATTGGAGGTGTATCCTACACTAGAACTCATGTAAATTAGGGTTTTCGAATTTAATGGGAGTAAATATATTTTAATCGTGTACTCCTCACCCGATTAAGGTTGTGTTTAGCTCGGAGTCCATGCAAAATTCATTTTCGAGGAAAGAAAAATACCACAAGTCTGGAGAGCACACTCATCGCTCTTTAAATTGGAGGTGTATCCTACACTAGAACTCATGTAAATTAGGGTTTTCGAATTTAATGGGAGTAAATATATTTTAATCGTGTACTCCTCACCCCGATTAAGGTTGTGTTTAGCTCGGAGTCCATGCAAAATTATTTTCGAGGAAAGAAAAATACCACAAGTCTGGAGAGCACACTCATCGCTCTTTAAATTGGAGGGTGTATCCTACACTAGAACTCATGTAAATTAGGGTTTCGAATTTAATGGGAGTAAAATATATTTTAATCGTGTACTCCTCACCCCGATTAAGGTTGTGTTTAGCTCGGAGTCCATGCAAAATTATTTTCGAGGAAAGAAAAATACCACAAGTCTGGAGAGCACACTCATCGCTCTTTAAATTGGAGGTGTATCCTACACTAGAACTCATGTAAATTAGGGTTTTTGAATTTAATGGGAGTAAAATATATTTTAATCGTGTACTCCTCACCCGATTAAGGTTGTGTTTAGCTCGGAGTCCATGCAAATTCATTTTCGAGGAAAGAAAAATACCACAAGTCTGGAGAGCACACTCATCGCTCTTTAAATTGGAGGGTGTATCCTACACTAGAACTCATGTAAATTAGGGTTTTCGAATTTAATGGGAGTAAAATATATTTTAATCGTGTACTCCTCACCCCGATTAAGGTTGTGTTTAGCTCCGGAGTCCATGCAAAATTCATTTTCGAGGAAAGAAAAATACCACAAGTCTGGAGAGCACACTCATCGCTCTTTAAATTGGAGGTGTATCCTACACTAGAACTCATGTAAATTAGGGTTTTCGAATTTAATGGGAGTAAAATATATTTTAATCGTGTACTCTCACCCGATTAAGGTTGTGTTTAGCTCCGGAGTCCATGCAAAATTCATTTTCGAGGAAAGAAAAATACCACAAGTCTGGAGAGCACACTCATCGCTCTTTAAATTGGAGGGTGTATCCTACACTAGAACTCATGTAAATTAGGTTTTGAATTTAATGGGAGTAAAATATATTTTAATCGTGTACTCTCACCCCGATTAAGGTTGTGTTAGCTCCGGAGTCCATGCAAAATTCATTTTCGAGGAAAGAAAAATACCACAAGTCTGGAGAGCACACTCATCGCTCTTTAAATTGGAGGGTGTATCCTACACTAGAACTCATGTAAATTAGGGTTTTCGAATTTAATGGGAGTAAAATATATTTTAATCGTGTACTCCTCACCCGATTAAGGTTGTGTTTAGCTCCGGAGTCCATGCAAAATTCATTTTCGAGGAAAGAAAAATACCACAAGTCTGGAGAGCACACTCATGCTCTTTAAATTGGAGGGTGTATCCTACACTAGAACTCATGTAAATTAGGGTTTTCGAATTTAATGGGAGTAAAATATATTTTAATCGTGTACTCCTCACCCGATTAAGGTTGTGTTTAGCTCCGGAGTCCATGCAAAATTCATTTTCGAGGAAAGAAAAATACCACAAGTCTGGAGAGCACACTCATCGCTCTTTAAATTGGAGGTGTATCCTACACTAGAACTCATGTAAATTAGGTTTTCGAATTTAATGGGAGTAAATATATTTTAATCGTGTACTCTCACCCCGATTAAGGTTGTGTTTAGCTCGGAGTCCATGCAAAATTCATTTTCGAGGAAAGAAAAATACCACAAGTCTGGAGAGCACACTCATCGCTCTTTAAATTGGAGGGTGTATCCTACACTAGAACTCATGTAAATTAGGGTTTTGAATTTAATGGGAGTAAAATATATTTTAATCGTGTACTCTTCACCCGATTAAGGTTGTGTTTAGCTCCGGAGTCCATGCAAAATTCATTTTCGAGGAAAGAAAAATACCACAAGTCTGGAGAGCACACTCATCGCTCTTTAAATTGGAGGTGTATCCTACACTAGAACTCATGTAAATTAGGGTTTTCGAATTTAAAGGGAGTAAAATATATTTTAATCGTGTACTCTCACCCCGATTAAGGTTGTGTTTAGCTCCGGAGTCCATGCAAAATTTATTTTCGAGGAAAGAAAAATACCACAAGTCTGGAGAGCACACTCATCGCTCTTTAAATTGGAGGGTGTATCCTACACTAGAACTCATGTAAATTAGGGTTTTCGAATTTAATGGGAGTAAAATATATTTTAATCGTGTACTCTCACCCCGATTAAGGTTGTGTTTAGCTCCGGAGTCCATGCAAAATTCATTTTCGAGGAAAGAAAAATACCACAAGTCTGGAGAGCACACTCATCGCTCTTTAAATTGGAGGTGTATCCTACACTAGAACTCATGTAAATTAGGGTTTTCGAATTTAATGGGAGTAAAATATATTTTAATCGTGTACTCCTCACCCCGATTAAGGTTGTGTTTAGCTCCGGAGTCCATGCAAAATTCATTTTCGAGGAAAGAAAAATACCACAAGTCTGGAGAGCACACTCATCGCTCTTTAAATTGGAGGGTGTATCCTACACTAGAACTCATGTAAATTAGGGTTTTCGAATTTAATGGGAGTAAAATATATTTTAATCGTGTACTCCTCACCCGATTAAGGTTGTGTTTAGCTCTGGAGTCCATGCAAAATTCATTTTCGAGGAAAGAAAAATACCACAAGTCTGGAGAGCACACTCATCGCTCTTTAAATTGGAGGTGTATCCTACACTAGAACTCATGTAAATTAGGGTTTTCGAATTTAATGGGAGTAAATATATTTTAATCGTGTACTCTCACCCGATTAAGGTTGTGTTTAGCTCCGGAGTCCATGCAAAATTCATTTTCGAGGAAAGAAAAATACCACAAGTCTGGAGAGCACACTCATCGCTCTTTAAATTGGAGGGTGTATCCTACACTAGAACTCATGTAAATTAGGGTTTTCGAATTTAATGGGAGTAAAATATATTTTAATCGTGTACTCCTCACCCGATTAAGGTTGTGTTTAGCTCGGAGTCCATGCAAAATTCATTTTCGAGGAAAGAAAAATACCACAAGTCTGGAGAGCACACTCATCGCTCTTTAAATTGGAGGTGTATCCTACACTAGAACTCATGTAAATTAGGGTTTTGAATTTAATGGAGTAAAATATATTTTAATCGTGTACTCCTCACCCGATTAAGGTTGTGTTTAGCTCTGGAGTCCATGCAAAATTTATTTTCGAGGAAAGAAAAATACCACAAGTCTGGAGAGCACACTCATCGCTCTTTAAATTGGAGGTGTATCCTACACTAGAACTCATGTAAATTAGGGTTTTCGAATTTAATGGGAGTAAAATATATTTTAATCGTGTACTCCTCACCCGATTAAGGTTGTGTTTAGCTCCGGAGTCCATGCAAAATTCATTTTCGAGGAAAGAAAAATACCACAAGTCTGGAGAGCACACTCATCGCTCTTTAAATTGGAGGGTGTATCCTACACTAGAACTCATGTAAATTAGGGTTTTCGAATTTAATGGGAGTAAAATATATTTTAATCGTGTACTCCTCACCCGATTAAGGTTGTGTTTAGCTCCGGAGTCCATGCAAAATTATTTTCGAGGAAAGAAAAATACCACAAGTCTGGAGAGCACACTCATCGCTCTTTAAATTGGAGGGTGTATCCTACACTAGAACTCATGTAAATTAGGGTTTTGAATTTAATGGGAGTAAAATATATTTTAATCGTGTACTCCTCACCCGATTAAGGTTGTGTTTAGCTCTGGAGTCCATGCAAAATTCATTTTCGAGGAAAGAAAAATACCACAAGTCTGGAGAGCACACTCATCGCTCTTTAAATTGGAGGTGTATCCTACACTAGAACTCATGTAAATTAGGGTTTTGAATTTAATGGGAGTAAAATATATTTTAATCGTGTACTCCTCACCCCGATTAAGGTTGTGTTTAGCTCGGAGTCCATGCAAAATTATTTTCGAGGAAAGAAAAATACCACAAGTCTGGAGAGCACACTCATCGCTCTTTAAATTGGAGGTGTATCCTACACTAGAACTCATGTAAATTAGGGTTTTCGAATTTAATGGGAGTAAAATATATTTTAATCGTGTACTCCTCACCCCGATTAAGGTTGTGTTTAGCTCGGAGTCCATGCAAAATTCATTTTCGAGGAAAGAAAAATACCACAAGTCTGGAGAGCACACTCATCGCTCTTTAAATTGGAGGTGTATCCTACACTAGAACTCATGTAAATTAGGGTTTTCGAATTTAATGGGAGTAAAATATATTTTAATCGTGTACTCTCACCCCGATTAAGGTTGTGTTTAGCTCTGGAGTCCATGCAAAATTCATTTTCGAGGAAAGAAAAATACCACAAGTCTGGAGAGCACACTCATCGCTCTTTAAATTGGAGGTGTATCCTACACTAGAACTCATGTAAATTAGGGTTTTCGAATTTAATGGGAGTAAATATATTTTAATCGTGTACTCCTCACCCCGATTAAGGTTGTGTTTAGCTCCGGAGTCCATGCAAAATTCATTTTCGAGGAAAGAAAAATACCACAAGTCTGGAGAGCACACTCATCGCTCTTTAAATTGGAGGGTGTATCCTACACTAGAACTCATGTAAATTAGGGTTTTGAATTTAATGGGAGTAAAATATATTTTAATCGTGTACTCCTCACCCGATTAAGGTTGTGTTTAGCTCTGGAGTCCATGCAAAATTTATTTTCGAGGAAAGAAAAATACCACAAGTCTGGAGAGCACACTCATCGCTCTTTAAATTGGAGGTGTATCCTACACTAGAACTCATGTAAATTAGGGTTTTGAATTTAATGGGAGTAAAATATATTTTAATCGTGTACTCTCACCCGATTAAGGTTGTGTTTAGCTCGGAGTCCATGCAAAATTCATTTTCGAGGAAAGAAAAATACCACAAGTCTGGAGAGCACACTCATCGCTCTTTAAATTGGAGGTGTATCCTACACTAGAACTCATGTAAATTAGGGTTTTGAATTTAATGGGAGTAAAATATATTTTAATCGTGTACTCTTCACCCGATTAAGGTTGTGTTTAGCTCTGGAGTCCATGCAAAATTCATTTTCGAGGAAAGAAAAATACCACAAGTCTGGAGAGCACACTCATCGCTCTTTAAATTGGAGGGTGTATCCTACACTAGAACTCATGTAAATTAGGGTTTTGAATTTAATGGGAGTAAAATATATTTTAATCGTGTACTCTCACCCCGATTAAGGTTGTGTTTAGCTCTGGAGTCCATGCAAAATTTATTTTCGAGGAAAGAAAAATACCACAAGTCTGGAGAGCACACTCATCGCTCTTTAAATTGGAGGTGTATCCTACACTAGAACTCATGTAAATTAGGGTTTTCGAATTTAATGGGAGTAAAATATATTTTAATCGTGTACTCTCACCCCGATTAAGGTTGTGTTTAGCTCTGGAGTCCATGCAAAATTATTTTCGAGGAAAGAAAAATACCACAAGTCTGGAGAGCACACTCATCGCTCTTTAAATTGGAGGGTGTATCCTACACTAGAACTCATGTAAATTAGGGTTTTCGAATTTAATGGGAGTAAAATATATTTTAATCGTGTACTCTCACCCCGATTAAGGTTGTGTTTAGCTCTGGAGTCCATGCAAAATTCATTTTCGAGGAAAGAAAAATACCACAAGTCTGGAGAGCACACTCATCGCTCTTTAAATTGGAGGGTGTATCCTACACTAGAACTCATGTAAATTAGGGTTTTCGAATTTAATGGGAGTAAATATATTTTAATCGTGTACTCTCACCCGATTAAGGTTGTGTTTAGCTCTGGAGTCCATGCAAAATTTATTTTCGAGGAAAGAAAAATACCACAAGTCTGGAGAGCACACTCATCGCTCTTTAAATTGGAGGGTGTATCCTACACTAGAACTCATGTAAATTAGGGTTTTGAATTTAATGGGAGTAAATATATTTTAATCGTGTACTCTCACCCCGATTAAGGTTGTGTTTAGCTCTGGAGTCCATGCAAAATTCATTTTCGAGGAAAGAAAAATACCACAAGTCTGGAGAGCACACTCATCGCTCTTTAAATTGGAGGTGTATCCTACACTAGAACTCATGTAAATTAGGGTTTTGAATTTAATGGGAGTAAAATATATTTTAATCGTGTACTCTCACCCGATTAAGGTTGTGTTTAGCTCTGGAGTCCATGCAAATTCATTTTCGAGGAAAGAAAAATACCACAAGTCTGGAGAGCACACTCATCGCTCTTTAAATTGGAGGTGTATCCTACACTAGAACTCATGTAAATTAGGGTTTTGAATTTAATGGGAGTAAAATATATTTTAATCGTGTACTCTCACCCCGATTAAGGTTGTGTTTAGCTCTGGAGTCCATGCAAAATTCATTTTCGAGGAAAGAAAAATACCACAAGTCTGGAGAGCACACTCATCGCTCTTTAAATTGGAGGTGTATCCTACACTAGAACTCATGTAAATTAGGGTTTTGAATTTAATGGGAGTAAAATATATTTTAATCGTGTACTCTCACCCCGATTAAGGTTGTGTTTAGCTCTGGAGTCCATGCAAAATTCATTTTCGAGGAAAGAAAAATACCACAAGTCTGGAGAGCACACTCATCGCTCTTTAAATTGGAGGTGTATCCTACACTAGAACTCATGTAAATTAGGGTTTTCGAATTTAATGGGAGTAAATATATTTTAATCGTGTACTCTCACCCGATTAAGGTTGTGTTTAGCTCTGGAGTCCATGCAAAATTCATTTTCGAGGAAAGAAAAATACCACAAGTCTGGAGAGCACACTCATCGCTCTTTAAATTGGAGGTGTATCCTACACTAGAACTCATGTAAATTAGGGTTTTCGAATTTAATGGGAGTAAAATATATTTTAATCGTGTACTCTCACCCCGATTAAGGTTGTGTTTAGCTCTGGAGTCCATGCAAAATTCATTTTCGAGGAAAGAAAAATACCACAAGTCTGGAGAGCACACTCATCGCTCTTTAAATTGGAGGTGTATCCTACACTAGAACTCATGTAAATTAGGGTTTTCGAATTTAATGGGAGTAAAATATATTTTAATCGTGTACTCTCACCCCGATTAAGGTTGTGTTTAGCTCTGGAGTCCATGCAAAATTCATTTTCGAGGAAAGAAAAATACCACAAGTCTGGAGAGCACACTCATCGCTCTTTAAATTGGAGGTGTATCCTACACTAGAACTCATGTAAATTAGGGTTTTGAATTTAATGGGAGTAAATATATTTTAATCGTGTACTCTCACCCGATTAAGGTTGTGTTTAGCTCTGGAGTCCATGCAAAATTCATTTTCGAGGAAAGAAAAATACCACAAGTCTGGAGAGCACACTCATCGCTCTTTAAATTGGAGGGTGTATCCTACACTAGAACTCATGTAAATTAGGGTTTTCGAATTTAATGGGAGTAAAATATATTTTAATCGTGTACTCTCACCCCGATTAAGGTTGTGTTTAGCTCTGGAGTCCATGCAAAATTCATTTTCGAGGAAAGAAAAATACCACAAGTCTGGAGAGCACACTCATCGCTCTTTAATTGGAGGGTGTATCCTACACTAGAACTCATGTAAATTAGGGTTTTGAATTTAATGGGAGTAAAATATATTTTAATCGTGTACTCTCACCCCGATTAAGGTTGTGTTTAGCTCTGGAGTCCATGCAAAATTTATTTTCGAGGAAAGAAAAATACCACAAGTCTGGAGAGCACACTCATCGCTCTTTAAATTGGAGGTGTATCCTACACTAGAACTCATGTAAATTAGGGTTTTCGAATTTAATGGGAGTAAATATATTTTAATCGTGTACTCTCACCCCGATTAAGGTTGTGTTTAGCTCTGGAGTCCATGCAAAATTCATTTTCGAGGAAAGAAAAATACCACAAGTCTGGAGAGCACACTCATCGCTCTTTAAATTGGAGGTGTATCCTACACTAGAACTCATGTAAATTAGGGTTTTGAATTTAATGGGAGTAAAATATATTTTAATCGTGTACTCTCACCCCGATTAAGGTTGTGTTTAGCTCTGGAGTCCATGCAAAATTCATTTTCGAGGAAAGAAAAATACCACAAGTCTGGAGAGCACACTCATCGCTCTTTAAATTGGAGGTGTATCCTACACTAGAACTCATGTAAATTAGGGTTTTGAATTTAATGGGAGTAAAATATATTTTAATCGTGTACTCTCACCCCGATTAAGGTTGTGTTTAGCTCTGGAGTCCATGCAAAATTCATTTTCGAGGAAAGAAAAATACCACAAGTCTGGAGAGCACACTCATCGCTCTTTAAATTGGAGGTGTATCCTACACTAGAACTCATGTAAATTAGGGTTTTTGAATTTAAAGGGAGTAAATATATTTTAATCGTGTACTCTCACCCCGATTAAGGTTGTGTTTAGCTCTGGAGTCCATGCAAAATTCATTTTCGAGGAAAGAAAAATACCACAAGTCTGGAGAGCACACTCATCGCTCTTTAAATTGGAGGTGTATCCTACACTAGAACTCATGTAAATTAGGGTTTTCGAATTTAATGGGAGTAAATATATTTTAATCGTGTACTCTACCCGATTAAGGTTGTGTTTAGCTCTGGAGTCCATGCAAAATTATTTTCGAGGAAAGAAAAATACCACAAGTCTGGAGAGCACACTCATCGCTCTTTAAATTGGAGGTGTATCCTACACTAGAACTCATGTAAATTAGGGTTTTGAATTTAATGGGAGTAAATATATTTTAATCGTGTACTCTCACCCGATTAAGGTTGTGTTTAGCTCTGGAGTCCATGCAAAATTCATTTTCGAGGAAAGAAAAATACCACAAGTCTGGAGAGCACACTCATCGCTCTTTAAATTGGAGGTGTATCCTACACTAGAACTCATGTAAATTAGGGTTTTGAATTTAATGGGAGTAAATATATTTTAATCGTGTACTCTCACCCCGATTAAGGTTGTGTTTAGCTCTGGAGTCCATGCAAAATTCATTTTCGAGGAAAGAAAAATACCACAAGTCTGGAGAGCACACTCATCGCTCTTTAAATTGGAGGTGTATCCTACACTAGAACTCATGTAAATTAGGGTTTTGAATTTAATGGGAGTAAAATATATTTTAATCGTGTACTCTCACCCCGATTAAGGTTGTGTTTAGCTCTGGAGTCCATGCAAAATTCATTTTCGAGGAAAGAAAAATACCACAAGTCTGGAGAGCACACTCATCGCTCTTTAATTGGAGGTGTATCCTACACTAGAACTCATGTAAATTAGGGTTTTGAATTTAATGGGAGTAAAATATATTTTAATCGTGTACTCTCACCCCGATTAAGGTTGTGTTTAGCTCTGGAGTCCATGCAAAATTTATTTTCGAGGAAAGAAAAATACCACAAGTCTGGAGAGCACACTCATCGCTCTTTAAATTGGATGGTATATCCTACACTAGAACTCATGTAAATTAGGGTTTTGAATTTAAAGGGAGTAAACTATATTTTAATCGTGTACTCTCACCCCGATTAAGGTTGTGTTTAGCTCTGGAGTCCATGCAAAATTCATTTTCGAGGAAAGAAAAATACCACAAGTCTGGAGAGCACACTCATCGCTCTTTAAATTGGAGGTGTATCCTACACTAGAACTCATGTAAATTAGGGTTTTGAATTTAATGGGAGTAAATATATTTTAATCGTGTACTCTCACCCCGATTAAGGTTGTGTTTAGCTCTGGAGTCCATGCAAAATTCATTTTCGAGGAAAGAAAAATACCACAAGTCTGGAGAGCACACTCATCGCTCTTTAAATTGGAGGTGTATCCTACACTAGAACTCATGTAAATTAGGGTTTTGAATTTAATGGGAGTAAATATATTTTAATCGTGTACTCTCACCCCGATTAAGGTTGTGTTTAGCTCTGGAGTCCATGCAAAATTCATTTTCGAGGAAAGAAAAATACCACAAGTCTGGAGAGCACACTCATCGCTCTTTAAATTGGAGGTGTATCCTACACTAGAACTCATGTAAATTAGGGTTTTGAATTTAATGGGAGTAAATATATTTTAATCGTGTACTCTCACCCCGATTAAGGTTGTGTTTAGCTCTGGAGTCCATGCAAAATTCATTTTCGAGGAAAGAAAAATACCACAAGTCTGGAGAGCACACTCATCGCTCTTTAAATTGGAGGTGTATCCTACACTAGAACTCATGTAAATTAGGGTTTTGAATTTAATGGGAGTAAATATATTTTAATCGTGTACTCTCACCCCGATTAAGGTTGTGTTTAGCTCTGGAGTCCATGCAAAATTCATTTTCGAGGAAAGAAAAATACCACAAGTCTGGAGAGCACACTCATCGCTCTTTAAATTGGAGGTGTATCCTACACTAGAACTCATGTAAATTAGGGTTTTGAATTTAATGGGAGTAAATATATTTTAATCGTGTACTCTACCCCGATTAAGGTTGTGTTTAGCTCTGGAGTCCATGCAAAATTCATTTTCGAGGAAAGAAAAATACCACAAGTCTGGAGAGCACACTCATCGCTCTTTAAATTGGAGGTGTATCCTACACTAGAACTCATGTAAATTAGGGTTTTGAATTTAATGGGAGTAAAATATATTTTAATCGTGTACTCTCACCCCGATTAAGGTTGTGTTTAGCTCTGGAGTCCATGCAAAATTCATTTTCGAGGAAAGAAAAATACCACAAGTCTGGAGAGCACACTCATCGCTCTTTAAATTGGAGGTGTATCCTACACTAGAACTCATGTAAATTAGGGTTTTGAATTTAATGGGAGTAAATATATTTTAATCGTGTACTCGTCACCCCGATTAAGGTTGTGTTTAGCTCTGGAGTCCATGCAAAATTCATTTTCGAGGAAAGAAAAATACCACAAGTCTGGAGAGCACACTCATCGCTCTTTAAATTGGAGGTGTATCCTACACTAGAACTCATGTAAATTAGGGTTTTGAATTTAATGGGAGTAAATATATTTTAATCGTGTACTCTACCCCGATTAAGGTTGTGTTTAGCTCTGGAGTCCATGCAAAATTATTTTCGAGGAAAGAAAAATACCACAAGTCTGGAGAGCACACTCATCGCTCTTTAAATTGGAGGTGTATCCTACACTAGAACTCATGTAAATTAGGGTTTTGAATTTAATGGGAGTAAAATATATTTTAATCGTGTACTCTCACCCCGATTAAGGTTGTGTTTAGCTCTGGAGTCCATGCAAAATTCATTTTCGAGGAAAGAAAAATACCACAAGTCTGGAGAGCACACTCATCGCTCTTTAAATTGGAGGTGTATCCTACACTAGAACTCATGTAAATTAGGGTTTTGAATTTAATGGGAGTAAATATATTTTAATCGTGTACTCTCACCCCGATTAAGGTTGTGTTTAGCTCTGGAGTCCATGCAAAATTCATTTTCGAGGAAAGAAAAATACCACAAGTCTGGAGAGCACACTCATCGCTCTTTAAATTGGAGGTGTATCCTACACTAGAACTCATGTAAATTAGGGTTTTGAATTTAATGGGAGTAAATATATTTTAATCGTGTACTCTACCCCGATTAAGGTTGTGTTTAGCTCTGGAGTCCATGCAAAATTCATTTTCGAGGAAAGAAAAATACCACAAGTCTGGAGAGCACACTCATCGCTCTTTAAATTGGAGGTGTATCCTACACTAGAACTCATGTAAATTAGGGTTTTGAATTTAATGGGAGTAAAATATATTTTAATCGTGTACTCTCACCCCGATTAAGGTTGTGTTTAGCTCTGGAGTCCATGCAAAATTCATTTTCGAGGAAAGAAAAATACCACAAGTCTGGAGAGCACACTCATCGCTCTTTAAATTGGAGGTGTATCCTACACTAGAACTCATGTAAATTAGGGTTTTGAATTTAAAGGGAGTAAATATATTTTAATCGTGTACTCGTCACCCCGATTAAGGTTGTGTTTAGCTCTGGAGTCCATGCAAAATTCATTTTCGAGGAAAGAAAAATACCACAAGTCTGGAGAGCACACTCATCGCTCTTTAAATTGGAGGTGTATCCTACACTAGAACTCATGTAAATTAGGGTTTTGAATTTAATGGGAGTAAATATATTTTAATCGTGTACTCTCACCCCGATTAAGGTTGTGTTTAGCTCTGGAGTCCATGCAAAATTCATTTTCGAGGAAAGAAAAATACCACAAGTCTGGAGAGCACACTCATCGCTCTTTAAATTGGAGGTGTATCCTACACTAGAACTCATGTAAATTAGGGTTTTGAATTTAATGGGAGTAAATATATTTTAATCGTGTACTCTCACCCCGATTAAGGTTGTGTTTAGCTCTGGAGTCCATGCAAAATTCATTTTCGAGGAAAGAAAAATACCACAAGTCTGGAGAGCACACTCATCGCTCTTTAAATTGGAGGTGTATCCTACACTAGAACTCATGTAAATTAGGGTTTTGAATTTAAGGGAGTAAATATATTTTAATCGTGTACTCTCACCCCGATTAAGGTTGTGTTTAGCTCTGGAGTCCATGCAAAATTCATTTTCGAGGAAAGAAAAATACCACAAGTCTGGAGAGCACACTCATCGCTCTTTAAATTGGAGGTGTATCCTACACTAGAACTCATGTAAATTAGGGTTTTTGAATTTAATGGGAGTAAATATATTTTAATCGTGTACTCGTCACCCCGATTAAGGTTGTGTTTAGCTCTGGAGTCCATGCAAAATTCATTTTCGAGGAAAGAAAAATACCACAAGTCTGGAGAGCACACTCATCGCTCTTTAAATTGGAGGTGTATCCTACACTAGAACTCATGTAAATTAGGGTTTTGAATTTAATGGGAGTAAATATATTTTAATCGTGTACTCTTACCCCGATTAAGGTTGTGTTTAGCTCTGGAGTCCATGCAAAATTCATTTTCGAGGAAAGAAAAATACCACAAGTCTGGAGAGCACACTCATCGCTCTTTAAATTGGAGGTGTATCCTACACTAGAACTCATGTAAATTAGGGTTTTGAATTTAAGGGAGTAAATATATTTTAATCGTGTACTCGTCACCCCGATTAAGGTTGTGTTTAGCTCTGGAGTCCATGCAAAATTCATTTTCGAGGAAAGAAAAATACCACAAGTCTGGAGAGCACACTCATCGCTCTTTAAATTGGAGGTGTATCCTACACTAGAACTCATGTAAATTAGGGTTTTGAATTTAAAGGGAGTAAATATATTTTAATCGTGTACTCTCACCCCGATTAAGGTTGTGTTTAGCTCTGGAGTCCATGCAAAATTCATTTTCGAGGAAAGAAAAATACCACAAGTCTGGAGAGCACACTCATCGCTCTTTAAATTGGAGGTGTATCCTACACTAGAACTCATGTAAATTAGGGTTTTGAATTTAATGGGAGTAAATATATTTTAATCGTGTACTCTCACCCCGATTAAGGTTGTGTTTAGCTCTGGAGTCCATGCAAAATTCATTTTCGAGGAAAGAAAAATACCACAAGTCTGGAGAGCACACTCATCGCTCTTTAAATTGGAGGTGTATCCTACACTAGAACTCATGTAAATTAGGGTTTTGAATTTAATGGGAGTAAATATATTTTAATCGTGTACTCTCACCCCGATTAAGGTTGTGTTTAGCTCTGGAGTCCATGCAAAATTATTTTCGAGGAAAGAAAAATACCACAAGTCTGGAGAGCACACTCATCGCTCTTTAAATTGGAGGTGTATCCTACACTAGAACTCATGTAAATTAGGGTTTTGAATTTAAAGGGAGTAAACTATATTTTAATCGTGTACTCGTCACCCCGATTAAGGTTGTGTTTAGCTCTGGAGTCCATGCAAAATTCATTTTCGAGGAAAGAAAAATACCACAAGTCTGGAGAGCACACTCATCGCTCTTTAAATTGGAGGTGTATCCTACACTAGAACTCATGTAAATTAGGGTTTTGAATTTAATGGGAGTAAATATATTTTAATCGTGTACTCTCACCCCGATTAAGGTTGTGTTTAGCTCTGGAGTCCATGCAAAATTCATTTTCGAGGAAAGAAAAATACCACAAGTCTGGAGAGCACACTCATCGCTCTTTAAATTGGAGGTGTATCCTACACTAGAACTCATGTAAATTAGGGTTTTGAATTTAATGGGAGTAAATATATTTTAATCGTGTACTCTCACCCCGATTAAGGTTGTGTTTAGCTCTGGAGTCCATGCAAAATTCATTTTCGAGGAAAGAAAAATACCACAAGTCTGGAGAGCACACTCATCGCTCTTTAAATTGGAGGTGTATCCTACACTAGAACTCATGTAAATTAGGGTTTTGAATTTAAGGGAGTAAATATATTTTAATCGTGTACTCTCACCCCGATTAAGGTTGTGTTTAGCTCTGGAGTCCATGCAAAATTCATTTTCGAGGAAAGAAAAATACCACAAGTCTGGAGAGCACACTCATCGCTCTTTAAATTGGAGGTGTATCCTACACTAGAACTCATGTAAATTAGGGTTTTGAATTTAATGGGAGTAAATATATTTTAATCGTGTACTCTCACCCCGATTAAGGTTGTGTTTAGCTCTGGAGTCCATGCAAAATTCATTTTCGAGGAAAGAAAAATACCACAAGTCTGGAGAGCACACTCATCGCTCTTTAAATTGGAGGTGTATCCTACACTAGAACTCATGTAAATTAGGGTTTTGAATTTAATGGGAGTAAAATATATTTTAATCGTGTACTCTCACCCCGATTAAGGTTGTGTTTAGCTCTGGAGTCCATGCAAAATTCATTTTCGAGGAAAGAAAAATACCACAAGTCTGGAGAGCACACTCATCGCTCTTTAAATTGGAGGTGTATCCTACACTAGAACTCATGTAAATTAGGGTTTTTGAATTTAAAGGGAGTAAACTATATTTTAATCGTGTACTCGTCACCCCGATTAAGGTTGTGTTTAGCTCTGGAGTCCATGCAAAATTCATTTTCGAGGAAAGAAAAATACCACAAGTCTGGAGAGCACACTCATCGCTCTTTAAATTGGAGGTGTATCCTACACTAGAACTCATGTAAATTAGGGTTTTGAATTTAATGGGAGTAAATATATTTTAATCGTGTACTCTCACCCCGATTAAGGTTGTGTTTAGCTCTGGAGTCCATGCAAAATTCATTTTCGAGGAAAGAAAAATACCACAAGTCTGGAGAGCACACTCATCGCTCTTTAAATTGGAGGTGTATCCTACACTAGAACTCATGTAAATTAGGGTTTTGAATTTAATGGGAGTAAATATATTTTAATCGTGTACTCGTCACCCCGATTAAGGTTGTGTTTAGCTCTGGAGTCCATGCAAAATTCATTTTCGAGGAAAGAAAAATACCACAAGTCTGGAGAGCACACTCATCGCTCTTTAAATTGGAGGTGTATCCTACACTAGAACTCATGTAAATTAGGGTTTTGAATTTAAAGGGAGTAAATATATTTTAATCGTGTACTCGTCACCCCGATTAAGGTTGTGTTTAGCTCTGGAGTCCATGCAAAATTCATTTTCGAGGAAAGAAAAATACCACAAGTCTGGAGAGCACACTCATCGCTCTTTAAATTGGAGGTGTATCCTACACTAGAACTCATGTAAATTAGGGTTTTGAATTTAATGGGAGTAAATATATTTTAATCGTGTACTCTCACCCCGATTAAGGTTGTGTTTAGCTCTGGAGTCCATGCAAAATTCATTTTCGAGGAAAGAAAAATACCACAAGTCTGGAGAGCACACTCATCGCTCTTTAAATTGGAGGTGTATCCTACACTAGAACTCATGTAAATTAGGGTTTTGAATTTAATGGGAGTAAATATATTTTAATCGTGTACTCTCACCCCGATTAAGGTTGTGTTTAGCTCTGGAGTCCATGCAAAATTCATTTTCGAGGAAAGAAAAATACCACAAGTCTGGAGAGCACACTCATCGCTCTTTAAATTGGAGGTGTATCCTACACTAGAACTCATGTAAATTAGGGTTTTGAATTTAAGGGAGTAAATATATTTTAATCGTGTACTCTCACCCCGATTAAGGTTGTGTTTAGCTCTGGAGTCCATGCAAAATTCATTTTCGAGGAAAGAAAAATACCACAAGTCTGGAGAGCACACTCATCGCTCTTTAAATTGGAGGTGTATCCTACACTAGAACTCATGTAAATTAGGGTTTTGAATTTAATGGGAGTAAAATATATTTTAATCGTGTACTCTCACCCCGATTAAGGTTGTGTTTAGCTCTGGAGTCCATGCAAAATTCATTTTCGAGGAAAGAAAAATACCACAAGTCTGGAGAGCACACTCATCGCTCTTTAAATTGGAGGTGTATCCTACACTAGAACTCATGTAAATTAGGGTTTTGAATTTAATGGGAGTAAATATATTTTAATCGTGTACTCTCACCCCGATTAAGGTTGTGTTTAGCTCTGGAGTCCATGCAAAATTCATTTTCGAGGAAAGAAAAATACCACAAGTCTGGAGAGCACACTCATCGCTCTTTAAATTGGAGGTGTATCCTACACTAGAACTCATGTAAATTAGGGTTTTGAATTTAAAGGGAGTAAATATATTTTAATCGTGTACTCGTCACCCCGATTAAGGTTGTGTTTAGCTCTGGAGTCCATGCAAAATTCATTTTCGAGGAAAGAAAAATACCACAAGTCTGGAGAGCACACTCATCGCTCTTTAAATTGGAGGTGTATCCTACACTAGAACTCATGTAAATTAGGGTTTTGAATTTAATGGGAGTAAATATATTTTAATCGTGTACTCTACCCCGATTAAGGTTGTGTTTAGCTCTGGAGTCCATGCAAAATTCATTTTCGAGGAAAGAAAAATACCACAAGTCTGGAGAGCACACTCATCGCTCTTTAAATTGGAGGTGTATCCTACACTAGAACTCATGTAAATTAGGGTTTTGAATTTAAAGGGAGTAAACTATATTTTAATCGTGTACTCGTCACCCCGATTAAGGTTGTGTTTAGCTCTGGAGTCCATGCAAAATTCATTTTCGAGGAAAGAAAAATACCACAAGTCTGGAGAGCACACTCATCGCTCTTTAAATTGGAGGTGTATCCTACACTAGAACTCATGTAAATTAGGGTTTTGAATTTAATGGGAGTAAATATATTTTAATCGTGTACTCGTCACCCCGATTAAGGTTGTGTTTAGCTCTGGAGTCCATGCAAAATTCATTTTCGAGGAAAGAAAAATACCACAAGTCTGGAGAGCACACTCATCGCTCTTTAAATTGGAGGTGTATCCTACACTAGAACTCATGTAAATTAGGGTTTTGAATTTAATGGGAGTAAAATATATTTTAATCGTGTACTCTCACCCCGATTAAGGTTGTGTTTAGCTCTGGAGTCCATGCAAAATTCATTTTCGAGGAAAGAAAAATACCACAAGTCTGGAGAGCACACTCATCGCTCTTTAAATTGGAGGTGTATCCTACACTAGAACTCATGTAAATTAGGGTTTTTGAATTTAAAGGGAGTAAATATATTTTAATCGTGTACTCGTCACCCCGATTAAGGTTGTGTTTAGCTCTGGAGTCCATGCAAAATTCATTTTCGAGGAAAGAAAAATACCACAAGTCTGGAGAGCACACTCATCGCTCTTTAAATTGGAGGTGTATCCTACACTAGAACTCATGTAAATTAGGGTTTTGAATTTAATGGGAGTAAATATATTTTAATCGTGTACTCTCACCCCGATTAAGGTTGTGTTTAGCTCTGGAGTCCATGCAAAATTCATTTTCGAGGAAAGAAAAATACCACAAGTCTGGAGAGCACACTCATCGCTCTTTAAATTGGAGGTGTATCCTACACTAGAACTCATGTAAATTAGGGTTTTGAATTTAATGGGAGTAAATATATTTTAATCGTGTACTCGTCACCCCGATTAAGGTTGTGTTTAGCTCTGGAGTCCATGCAAAATTCATTTTCGAGGAAAGAAAAATACCACAAGTCTGGAGAGCACACTCATCGCTCTTTAAATTGGAGGTGTATCCTACACTAGAACTCATGTAAATTAGGGTTTTGAATTTAATGGGAGTAAATATATTTTAATCGTGTACTCTCACCCCGATTAAGGTTGTGTTTAGCTCTGGAGTCCATGCAAAATTCATTTTCGAGGAAAGAAAAATACCACAAGTCTGGAGAGCACACTCATCGCTCTTTAAATTGGAGGTGTATCCTACACTAGAACTCATGTAAATTAGGGTTTTGAATTTAAAGGGAGTAAACTATATTTTAATCGTGTACTCGTCACCCCGATTAAGGTTGTGTTTAGCTCTGGAGTCCATGCAAAATTCATTTTCGAGGAAAGAAAAATACCACAAGTCTGGAGAGCACACTCATCGCTCTTTAAATTGGAGGTGTATCCTACACTAGAACTCATGTAAATTAGGGTTTTGAATTTAATGGGAGTAAATATATTTTAATCGTGTACTCTCACCCCGATTAAGGTTGTGTTTAGCTCTGGAGTCCATGCAAAATTCATTTTCGAGGAAAGAAAAATACCACAAGTCTGGAGAGCACACTCATCGCTCTTTAAATTGGAGGTGTATCCTACACTAGAACTCATGTAAATTAGGGTTTTTGAATTTAATGGGAGTAAACTATATTTTAATCGTGTACTCGTCACCCCGATTAAGGTTGTGTTTAGCTCTGGAGTCCATGCAAAATTCATTTTCGAGGAAAGAAAAATACCACAAGTCTGGAGAGCACACTCATCGCTCTTTAAATTGGAGGTGTATCCTACACTAGAACTCATGTAAATTAGGGTTTTGAATTTAATGGGAGTAAATATATTTTAATCGTGTACTCTCACCCCGATTAAGGTTGTGTTTAGCTCTGGAGTCCATGCAAAATTCATTTTCGAGGAAAGAAAAATACCACAAGTCTGGAGAGCACACTCATCGCTCTTTAAATTGGAGGTGTATCCTACACTAGAACTCATGTAAATTAGGGTTTTTGAATTTAAGGGAGTAAACTATATTTTAATCGTGTACTCGTCACCCCGATTAAGGTTGTGTTTAGCTCTGGAGTCCATGCAAAATTCATTTTCGAGGAAAGAAAAATACCACAAGTCTGGAGAGCACACTCATCGCTCTTTAAATTGGAGGTGTATCCTACACTAGAACTCATGTAAATTAGGGTTTTGAATTTAATGGGAGTAAAATATATTTTAATCGTGTACTCTCACCCCGATTAAGGTTGTGTTTAGCTCTGGAGTCCATGCAAAATTCATTTTCGAGGAAAGAAAAATACCACAAGTCTGGAGAGCACACTCATCGCTCTTTAAATTGGAGGTGTATCCTACACTAGAACTCATGTAAATTAGGGTTTTGAATTTAATGGGAGTAAATATATTTTAATCGTGTACTCGTCACCCCGATTAAGGTTGTGTTTAGCTCTGGAGTCCATGCAAAATTCATTTTCGAGGAAAGAAAAATACCACAAGTCTGGAGAGCACACTCATCGCTCTTTAAATTGGAGGTGTATCCTACACTAGAACTCATGTAAATTAGGGTTTTGAATTTAATGGGAGTAAATATATTTTAATCGTGTACTCGTCACCCCGATTAAGGTTGTGTTTAGCTCTGGAGTCCATGCAAAATTCATTTTCGAGGAAAGAAAAATACCACAAGTCTGGAGAGCACACTCATCGCTCTTTAAATTGGAGGTGTATCCTACACTAGAACTCATGTAAATTAGGGTTTTGAATTTAATGGGAGTAAATATATTTTAATCGTGTACTCTACCCCGATTAAGGTTGTGTTTAGCTCTGGAGTCCATGCAAAATTATTTTCGAGGAAAGAAAAATACCACAAGTCTGGAGAGCACACTCATCGCTCTTTAAATTGGAGGTGTATCCTACACTAGAACTCATGTAAATTAGGGTTTTTGAATTTAAGGGAGTAAACTATATTTTAATCGTGTACTCGTCACCCCGATTAAGGTTGTGTTTAGCTCTGGAGTCCATGCAAAATTCATTTTCGAGGAAAGAAAAATACCACAAGTCTGGAGAGCACACTCATCGCTCTTTAAATTGGAGGTGTATCCTACACTAGAACTCATGTAAATTAGGGTTTTGAATTTAATGGGAGTAAATATATTTTAATCGTGTACTCTCACCCCGATTAAGGTTGTGTTTAGCTCTGGAGTCCATGCAAAATTCATTTTCGAGGAAAGAAAAATACCACAAGTCTGGAGAGCACACTCATCGCTCTTTAAATTGGAGGTGTATCCTACACTAGAACTCATGTAAATTAGGGTTTTGAATTTAATGGGAGTAAAATATATTTTAATCGTGTACTCTGACCCCGATTAAGGTTGTGTTTAGCTCTGGAGTCCATGCAAAATTCATTTTCGAGGAAAGAAAAATACCACAAGTCTGGAGAGCACACTCATTGCTCTTTAAATTGGATGGTATATCCTACACTAGAACTCATGTAAATTAGGGTTTTGAATTTAAAGGGAGTAAACTATATTTTAATCGTGTACTCGTCACCCCGATTAAGGTTGTGTTTAGCTCTGGAGTCCATGCAAAATTCATTTTCGAGGAAAGAAAAATACCACAAGTCTGGAGAGCACACTCATCGCTCTTTAAATTGGAGGTGTATCCTACACTAGAACTCATGTAAATTAGGGTTTTGAATTTAATGGGAGTAAATATATTTTAATCGTGTACTCGTCACCCCGATTAAGGTTGTGTTTAGCTCTGGAGTCCATGCAAAATTCATTTTCGAGGAAAGAAAAATACCACAAGTCTGGAGAGCACACTCATCGCTCTTTAAATTGGAGGTGTATCCTACACTAGAACTCATGTAAATTAGGGTTTTGAATTTAATGGGAGTAAAATATATTTTAATCGTGTACTCTTACCCCGATTAAGGTTGTGTTTAGCTCTGGAGTCCATGCAAAATTTATTTTCGAGGAAAGAAAAATACCACAAGTCTGGAGAGCACACTCATTGCTCTTTAAATTGGATGGTATATCCTACACTAGAACTCATGTAAATTAGGGTTTTTGAATTTAAGGGAGTAAACTATATTTTAATCGTGTACTCGTCACCCCGATTAAGGTTGTGTTTAGCTCTGGAGTCCATGCAAAATTCATTTTCGAGGAAAGAAAAATACCACAAGTCTGGAGAGCACACTCATCGCTCTTTAAATTGGAGGTGTATCCTACACTAGAACTCATGTAAATTAGGGTTTTGAATTTAATGGGAGTAAATATATTTTAATCGTGTACTCGTCACCCCGATTAAGGTTGTGTTTAGCTCTGGAGTCCATGCAAAATTCATTTTCGAGGAAAGAAAAATACCACAAGTCTGGAGAGCACACTCATCGCTCTTTAAATTGGAGGGTGTATCCTACACTAGAACTCATGTAAATTAGGGTTTTGAATTTAATGGGAGTAAAATATATTTTAATCGTGTACTCTGACCCCGATTAAGGTTGTGTTTAGCTCTGGAGTCCATGCAAAATTTATTTTCGAGGAAAGAAAAATACCACAAGTCTGGAGAGCACACTCATTGCTCTTTAAATTGGATGGTATATCCTACACTAGAACTCATGTAAATTAGGGTTTTTGAATTTAAAGGGAGTAAACTATATTTTAATCGTGTACTCGTCACCCCGATTAAGGTTGTGTTTAGCTCTGGAGTCCATGCAAAATTCATTTTCGAGGAAAGAAAAATACCACAAGTCTGGAGAGCACACTCATCGCTCTTTAAATTGGAGGTGTATCCTACACTAGAACTCATGTAAATTAGGGTTTTGAATTTAATGGGAGTAAATATATTTTAATCGTGTACTCTCACCCCGATTAAGGTTGTGTTTAGCTCTGGAGTCCATGCAAAATTCATTTTCGAGGAAAGAAAAATACCACAAGTCTGGAGAGCACACTCATCGCTCTTTAAATTGGAGGTGTATCCTACACTAGAACTCATGTAAATTAGGGTTTTGAATTTAATGGGAGTAAAATATATTTTAATCGTGTACTCTCACCCCGATTAAGGTTGTGTTTAGCTCTGGAGTCCATGCAAAATTCATTTTCGAGGAAAGAAAAATACCACAAGTCTGGAGAGCACACTCATCGCTCTTTAAATTGGAGGTGTATCCTACACTAGAACTCATGTAAATTAGGGTTTTGAATTTAAAGGGAGTAAACTATATTTTAATCGTGTACTCGTCACCCCGATTAAGGTTGTGTTTAGCTCTGGAGTCCATGCAAAATTCATTTTCGAGGAAAGAAAAATACCACAAGTCTGGAGAGCACACTCATCGCTCTTTAAATTGGAGGTGTATCCTACACTAGAACTCATGTAAATTAGGGTTTTGAATTTAATGGGAGTAAAATATATTTTAATCGTGTACTCTTACCCCGATTAAGGTTGTGTTTAGCTCTGGAGTCCATGCAAAATTCATTTTCGAGGAAAGAAAAATACCACAAGTCTGGAGAGCACACTCATCGCTCTTTAAATTGGAGGTGTATCCTACACTAGAACTCATGTAAATTAGGGTTTTGAATTTAATGGGAGTAAATATATTTTAATCGTGTACTCTCACCCCGATTAAGGTTGTGTTTAGCTCTGGAGTCCATGCAAAATTCATTTTCGAGGAAAGAAAAATACCACAAGTCTGGAGAGCACACTCATCGCTCTTTAAATTGGAGGTGTATCCTACACTAGAACTCATGTAAATTAGGGTTTTGAATTTAATGGGAGTAAATATATTTTAATCGTGTACTCTCACCCCGATTAAGGTTGTGTTTAGCTCTGGAGTCCATGCAAAATTCATTTTCGAGGAAAGAAAAATACCACAAGTCTGGAGAGCACACTCATCGCTCTTTAAATTGGAGGTGTATCCTACACTAGAACTCATGTAAATTAGGGTTTTGAATTTAATGGGAGTAAAATATATTTTAATCGTGTACTCTCACCCCGATTAAGGTTGTGTTTAGCTCTGGAGTCCATGCAAAATTCATTTTCGAGGAAAGAAAAATACCACAAGTCTGGAGAGCACACTCATCGCTCTTTAAATTGGAGGTGTATCCTACACTAGAACTCATGTAAATTAGGGTTTTGAATTTAATGGGAGTAAATATATTTTAATCGTGTACTCTCACCCCGATTAAGGTTGTGTTTAGCTCTGGAGTCCATGCAAAATTCATTTTCGAGGAAAGAAAAATACCACAAGTCTGGAGAGCACACTCATCGCTCTTTAAATTGGAGGTGTATCCTACACTAGAACTCATGTAAATTAGGGTTTTGAATTTAATGGGAGTAAAATATATTTTAATCGTGTACTCTCACCCCGATTAAGGTTGTGTTTAGCTCTGGAGTCCATGCAAAATTCATTTTCGAGGAAAGAAAAATACCACAAGTCTGGAGAGCACACTCATCGCTCTTTAAATTGGAGGTGTATCCTACACTAGAACTCATGTAAATTAGGGTTTTGAATTTAATGGGAGTAAATATATTTTAATCGTGTACTCTACCCCGATTAAGGTTGTGTTTAGCTCTGGAGTCCATGCAAAATTCATTTTCGAGGAAAGAAAAATACCACAAGTCTGGAGAGCACACTCATCGCTCTTTAAATTGGAGGTGTATCCTACACTAGAACTCATGTAAATTAGGGTTTTGAATTTAATGGGAGTAAATATATTTTAATCGTGTACTCTACCCCGATTAAGGTTGTGTTTAGCTCTGGAGTCCATGCAAAATTCATTTTCGAGGAAAGAAAAATACCACAAGTCTGGAGAGCACACTCATCGCTCTTTAAATTGGAGGTGTATCCTACACTAGAACTCATGTAAATTAGGGTTTTGAATTTAATGGGAGTAAATATATTTTAATCGTGTACTCTCACCCCGATTAAGGTTGTGTTTAGCTCTGGAGTCCATGCAAAATTCATTTTCGAGGAAAGAAAAATACCACAAGTCTGGAGAGCACACTCATCGCTCTTTAAATTGGAGGTGTATCCTACACTAGAACTCATGTAAATTAGGGTTTTGAATTTAATGGGAGTAAAATATATTTTAATCGTGTACTCTCACCCCGATTAAGGTTGTGTTTAGCTCTGGAGTCCATGCAAAATTCATTTTCGAGGAAAGAAAAATACCACAAGTCTGGAGAGCACACTCATCGCTCTTTAAATTGGAGGTGTATCCTACACTAGAACTCATGTAAATTAGGGTTTTGAATTTAATGGGAGTAAATATATTTTAATCGTGTACTCTCACCCCGATTAAGGTTGTGTTTAGCTCTGGAGTCCATGCAAAATTCATTTTCGAGGAAAGAAAAATACCACAAGTCTGGAGAGCACACTCATCGCTCTTTAAATTGGAGGTGTATCCTACACTAGAACTCATGTAAATTAGGGTTTTGAATTTAATGGGAGTAAAATATATTTTAATCGTGTACTCTCACCCCGATTAAGGTTGTGTTTAGCTCTGGAGTCCATGCAAAATTCATTTTCGAGGAAAGAAAAATACCACAAGTCTGGAGAGCACACTCATCGCTCTTTAAATTGGAGGTGTATCCTACACTAGAACTCATGTAAATTAGGGTTTTGAATTTAATGGGAGTAAATATATTTTAATCGTGTACTCTTACCCCGATTAAGGTTGTGTTTAGCTCTGGAGTCCATGCAAAATTCATTTTCGAGGAAAGAAAAATACCACAAGTCTGGAGAGCACACTCATCGCTCTTTAAATTGGAGGTGTATCCTACACTAGAACTCATGTAAATTAGGGTTTTGAATTTAATGGGAGTAAATATATTTTAATCGTGTACTCTACCCCGATTAAGGTTGTGTTTAGCTCTGGAGTCCATGCAAAATTCATTTTCGAGGAAAGAAAAATACCACAAGTCTGGAGAGCACACTCATCGCTCTTTAAATTGGAGGTGTATCCTACACTAGAACTCATGTAAATTAGGGTTTTGAATTTAATGGGAGTAAAATATATTTTAATCGTGTACTCTCACCCCGATTAAGGTTGTGTTTAGCTCTGGAGTCCATGCAAAATTCATTTTCGAGGAAAGAAAAATACCACAAGTCTGGAGAGCACACTCATCGCTCTTTAAATTGGAGGTGTATCCTACACTAGAACTCATGTAAATTAGGGTTTTGAATTTAAGGGAGTAAATATATTTTAATCGTGTACTCTCACCCCGATTAAGGTTGTGTTTAGCTCTGGAGTCCATGCAAAATTCATTTTCGAGGAAAGAAAAATACCACAAGTCTGGAGAGCACACTCATCGCTCTTTAAATTGGAGGTGTATCCTACACTAGAACTCATGTAAATTAGGGTTTTGAATTTAATGGGAGTAAATATATTTTAATCGTGTACTCTCACCCCGATTAAGGTTGTGTTTAGCTCTGGAGTCCATGCAAAATTCATTTTCGAGGAAAGAAAAATACCACAAGTCTGGAGAGCACACTCATCGCTCTTTAAATTGGAGGTGTATCCTACACTAGAACTCATGTAAATTAGGGTTTTGAATTTAATGGGAGTAAATATATTTTAATCGTGTACTCTACCCCGATTAAGGTTGTGTTTAGCTCTGGAGTCCATGCAAAATTCATTTTCGAGGAAAGAAAAATACCACAAGTCTGGAGAGCACACTCATCGCTCTTTAAATTGGAGGTGTATCCTACACTAGAACTCATGTAAATTAGGGTTTTGAATTTAATGGGAGTAAAATATATTTTAATCGTGTACTCTCACCCCGATTAAGGTTGTGTTTAGCTCTGGAGTCCATGCAAAATTCATTTTCGAGGAAAGAAAAATACCACAAGTCTGGAGAGCACACTCATCGCTCTTTAAATTGGAGGTGTATCCTACACTAGAACTCATGTAAATTAGGGTTTTGAATTTAATGGGAGTAAATATATTTTAATCGTGTACTCTCACCCCGATTAAGGTTGTGTTTAGCTCTGGAGTCCATGCAAAATTCATTTTCGAGGAAAGAAAAATACCACAATCTGGAGAGCACACTCATCGCTCTTTAATTGGAGGTGTATCCTACACTAGAACTCATGTAAATTAGGGTTTTGAATTTAATGGGAGTAAAATATATTTTAATCGTGTACTTTACCCCGATTAAGGTTGTGTTTAGCTCTGGAGTCCATGCAAAATTATTTTCGAGGAAAGAAAAATACCACAAGTCTGGAGAGCACACTCATTGCTCTTTAAATTGGATGGTTATCCTACACTAGAACTCATGTAAATTAGGGTTTTGAATTTAAAGGGAGTAAATATATTTTAATCGTGTACTCTCACCCGATTAAGGTTGTGTTTAGCTCTGGAGTCCATGCAAAATTCATTTTCGAGGAAAGAAAAATACCACAAGTCTGGAGAGCACACTCATCGCTCTTTAAATTGGAGGTGTATCCTACACTAGAACTCATGTAAATTAGGGTTTTGAATTTAATGGGAGTAAATATATTTTAATCGTGTACTCTACCCCGATTAAGGTTGTGTTTAGCTCTGGAGTCCATGCAAAATTCATTTTCGAGGAAAGAAAAATACCACAAGTCTGGAGAGCACACTCATCGCTCTTTAATTGGAGGTGTATCCTACACTAGAACTCATGTAAATTAGGGTTTTGAATTTAATGGGAGTAAAATATATTTTAATCGTGTACTCTACCCCGATTAAGGTTGTGTTTAGCTCTGGAGTCCATGCAAAATTATTTTCGAGGAAAGAAAAATACCACAAGTCTGGAGAGCACACTCATGCTCTTTAAATTGGAGTTATCCTACACTAGAACTCATGTAAATTAGGGTTTTGAATTTAAGGAGTAAATATATTTTAATCGTGTACTCTACCCGATTAAGGTTGTGTTTAGCTCTGAGTCCATGCAAAATTCATTTTCGAGGAAAGAAAAAACCACAAGTCTGGAGAGCACACTCATCGCTCTTTAAATTGGAGGTGTATCCTACACTAGAACTCATGTAAATTAGGGTTTTTGAATTTAATGGGAGTAAATATATTTTAATCGTGTACTCGTCACCCCGATTAAGGTTGTGTTTAGCTCTGGAGTCCATGCAAAATTCATTTTCGAGGAAAGAAAAATACCACAATCTGGAGAGCACACTCATCGCTCTTTAAATTGGAGGTGTATCCTACACTAGAACTCATGTAAATTAGGGTTTTGAATTTAATGGGAGTAAATATATTTTAATCGTGTACTCCCCGATTAAGGTTGTGTTTAGCTCTGGAGTCCATGCAAAATTCATTTTCGAGGAAAGAAAAATACCACAAGTCTGGAGAGCACACTCATCGCTCTTTAAATTGGAGGGTGTATCCTACACTAGAACTCATGTAAATTAGGGTTTTCAATTTAATGGGAGTAAAATATTTTAATCGTGTAAAGGAAAAAGCGTAGCCTAAGGAAGTGTGGCCCAAGGAAAAGAAAGTGTGGTCAAAGAAAGAAGAAGTGTGGCGCACAACATGAGGAGAGGCAAGCATTGCCCTCCACAAGGGCACACTGCCCTCTAGGAGGGCAACATAAGGGAACTAAGTAAAGAAGGCAACTCTGCCCTGCCCACTACAAGGGCAGAGCACAAATTTGTGCCTTGGAATCAAGAGGAATAAAATGTTGCCCTGCCCTCCACAAGGGCAGTATCGGGCTCACCAAGGGAGAAATTCAAAGGAAATTGTCTCCAAATGCTTGCCACAAGAGTTGAACACGGGACCATGAGGAAGCTAGGACTTAAGGCCCATTACCGTGCCAAGAAACCAAGGAAATTGATGTAGCGTGTGTTTCTGCCCGGGTTCGAACACGGGACTGCATTTTGGAAACACTGCCCTGCCCTCCGCGAGGGCAGGGCAGCATTTGGTTGGTGCACAACTCTGGCGCACCAAGAAGTGAATCTGGCGCACCAAATCATGACCCTGGCAGCACCAGCGCGCACCACACACAATCCTGGCAGCACCAGCGCGCACCACAGCTTGAATCTGGCGCACCAATTTTTCCTGCCCTGCCCTCTGCGCGGGCAGGGCAGCATTCTGCGCACCAACTCGATCCTGGCAGCACCAAGCCGCACCAGGCCGCACCAAAGCCGCACCAACATGCACCAAATCCTGCCCTGCCCTCCACAAGGGCAGGGCAGCCTCCTGGGAGCTACCATTTTGGGCCGAAAAATTCAATTAAAATTCCAATTAAATTCATTTCTTCACCAAATCAAAAGCCCATCCAAATCCCAAAATCCAAGAATAGAAAGTGTATAAATAGGAGCTAGTTTGATGTAATTAGGACCTTTAACCACTTACCTTAGCTGGACTTTTGAATTTTGCACTTTCCTTGAGTTTTGAATTTCTTGCAATTGTTCTTGAGAGACTTGACCGAGAGTTCTGAGGATTAAGGGAGAATTGATTGATCTCCTTCCTCGTGTTTGCTCGGGCAATTCCACTCTTATTTTTCTGAGTTTTGGGTGTGTGAAATTGAGGAAATTCTGTCTCAATTCCCATCTAAAATCTCTTTAATTCCTTTTATGCACAATTGAATTTTAATTCTGTTCTTTACTGCTTCTTCTTCAATTCCTTGTCAATTGCTTTGTGAACTTGGATTTGGGAAGGCAAATAGAGATCTAGGCTCTGCTACCTAGTCTCTTGAGACCTGAGACCCCAATTTACTTTTGGTTCTTCTGTGAACCCTGCTGCACTTTTATTTCATTTTCTGTTGAATTTCAGTTTATACCAATTCATCTTCTACTTTTATTGATTGTTGCAATTTACTTTCTCTTTGTTTAGATTCTACAATCCCAATTCTCAATTCCCTTTTACTTTCAAGCAATTTACATTTCTTGCCATTTAAGTTTCTGCAATTTACATTTCTTGCACTTTAAGTTTCAGTCATTTACTTTCTTGTTCTTTAAGATTCAGCACGTTTACTTTCCTGCTCTTTAATTTACTGCAATTTCCCCCTCTCCCTTTACATTCCAAGCAATTTATATTCTGTTAAATACAACCCACTCAACCAAAACTTGATTCGCTTGACTAAATTAACCACTAAACTAAAATTGCTCAATCCTTCAATCCCTGTGGGATCGACCTCACTCATGTGAGTTATTATTACTTGATGCGACCCGGTACACTTGCCGGTGAGTTTTGTGTTGGATCATTTTCCACACATCAATGGTCACTGATTATACCACATACATTTCCCAATTCAAGTATTGAGGGGATTATAGTCACATATCCATCCCAACCCAAATTGGTCCAGCATGAGAAAGCAATTCTAGCATGATCTCTTCATTCCTCTTCCAAGGTTTCGAAGAGATCCAATTATGAAGAGTTTCTTTTCCAAAATAACTAACCAATTGAATTAAGATTGAAAGCTTTCTAGTAAAATCAAGAGAAAAGATAGAAAAAGAAGAATGAAAATTAATATTGATCCATCAAATTACAGCAGAGCTCCCTAACCCAATGAAAGGGGTTTAGTTGTTCATAGCTCTAGGAATCAAAAATGGCAGAAAAGAAGAATCCATGATAGAAGTACAGAAAAGTAAATATGCAGAGAGTAGTTCTCCCCAAATGCCAAAAAGTCCCCAGCTAGTTCAAAACTACTCCTATATATACTACTCTTCATGATCTTCTAGTGAGTTCTTCAAGTCTTGGATATGGGCTTTGGACCTTGAGTTGAAGCAATTCTCATCTTTAGTGGGCCCAGCTTGCAGAGAAATATGAATTAGGCTCAGGCACTTAGTGAGATTAATCGTGGAATACATTTCTGGGTGCGAGAACGTTAGTGGCATTCACCTTTTCCACTAACGTTCCACCCTTTATATGCCCACGTTATTATCTACGTTAGAAGTCTTAACGTGACTTCTAACGTTCCTTCTCAATTCTTGGCCAACGTTAATGGGACTCACTTTTCCTATTAACGTTGGCTTGTGCCCCTTTTCGCAAACGTTAATGGGAATCACTTTTCCCATTAACGTTGCTTGCCCTTTGCTTCCCACGTTAGGTCTTACGTTAGCTTAACTAACGTAGCTCTTAACGTGGGCACCTATCACCTTCGAGAGCGTTAGTGACACTCACCTTTGTCACTAATGCTCTATTTGCCTTAATCCCCTACGTTAGAGTCCACGTTAACTAAGTTAACGTGGCTCTTAACGTAGTAATGAAGCCATCCTCCAACGTTAGTGACAAAAGTGAGTGTCACTAACGTTGGTTCCTTGAACCCCACTCCACGTTAACTTTCACGTTAACAATATTAACGTGAGAGTTAACGTAGGCAATGAAAATGATTCAACGTTAGTGACAAAAGTGAGTGTCACTAACGTTGGCATTGTTGATCCTTGTCCACATTAGAGTTCACGTTAACTTAGTTAACGTGACTCGTAACGTGGGGCATTGACTAGTTTCCCAACGTTAGTGGTGTTCACTTTTACCACTAACGTTGAGGAGAAACGCTATTGGAGTTCACGTTTCTCATTAACGTGGAGTCCTCTTTTCCTTCTACATTAAGTACCATGTTAACTTAGTTAACGTGGCTCTTAACGTAGGCTATGAAATGGCTTCGCAGGCGTTATTGGTGATCACTTTTCTCATTAACGTTGCAAGTCAATTACCATCCCACGTTAGTAGTCACGTTAACTAAGTTAACGTGAATGCTAACATGATTCTTCCATGCTTCATTTGTCCTGAAATCAAGCAATTAAAGTGCATCAAAGCTCTAGCCAAAATCATGAGATCATGCATCACTAAAATATCATGTAATTCTAGCAAAAATCTCATGAAATCATGCAAAATTCACAATAGTTGCTTGAATGAAGGTGTAAGTGTATTTTCACCCAAAACTTGCCTTGTTTACTAGGAAAAATGCATGAAACTACCCTAAAATAGTAAAGAAAAGGTCAGTAAAACTGGCCTAGATGCCCTGGCATCACTCCACTAACGCTCTATTTGCCTTAATCCCCTACGTTAGAGTCCACGTTAACTAAGTTAACGTGGCTCTTAACGTAGTAATGAAGCCATCCTCCAATGTTAGTGACAAAAGTGAGTGTCACTAACGTTGGTTCCTTGAACCCCACTCCACGTTAACTTTCACGTTAACAATCTTAACGTGAGAGTTAACGTAGGCAATGAAAATGATTCAACGTTAGTGACAAAAGTGAGTGTCACTAACGTTGGCATTGTTGATCCTTGTCCACGTTAGAGTTCACGTTAACTTAGTTAATGTGACTCTTAACGTGGGGCATTGCCTAGTTTCCCAACGTTAGTGGTGTTCACTTTTACCACTAACGTTGAGGAGAAACGCTATTGGAGTTCACGTTTCTCATTAACGTGGAGTCCTCTTTTCCTTCTACATTAAGTACCACGTTAACTTAGTTAACGTGGCTCTTAACGTAGGCTATGAAATGGCTTCGCAGGCGTTATTGGTGATCACTTTTCTCATTAACGTTGCAAGTCAATTGCCATCCCACGTTAGTAGTCACGTTAACTAAGTTAACGTGAATGCTAACGTGATTCTTCCATGCTTCATTTGTCCTGAAATCAAGCAATTAAAGTGCATCAAAGCTCTAGCCAAAATCATGAGATCATGCATCACTAAAATATCATGTAATTCTAGCAAAAATCTCATGAAATCATGCAAAATTCACAATAGTTGCTTGAATGAAGGTGTAAGTGTATTTTCACCCAAAACTTGCCTTGTTTACTAGGAAAAATGCATGAAACTACCCTAAAATAGTAAAGAAAAGGTCAGTGAAACTGGCCTAGATGTCCTGGCATCACAACACCAAACTTAAAGCTTGCTTGTCCCTAAGCAAGTACTGAAGCATAAGCAAAATGAAATAAAAGAACAAGAAGAAAAGATGGGAATAGCATTCATGGTTCATGGAGTTTCATGCATAGCAATTTAGGTTCTTTCCTTTTAGGTTTCAAGCCTTTATCATATCCCTAGTCACTCTCTTGATTGCATCTCTTGAGGCTTCTTTCTTATTGATCCTTCTCTTTAAGCTTATTACATTTTTCTTTTGGCTAAGTGCTCTGTAAGAGGGCGACTTTTTATGATAAGCTTTCAGCCAACACTCCCAAACCAGTTGGTTTTAAGGTGCTAGGTGTTAAGACACCCCTAAGGACTTACTCCCTCAAGTCTCTTTCCCTCATACATACACACCACAGGCACATGGTTTGTTATTCTTTCTTTCTTGAGACCTTGGTGTCCAGCACCTCTTTGGGTTACTAAGTGCTCTGTAACAAGGGTTACTCTTGATAGTGGACTTTCAGCTGATAATCCCGGATTAGTTAATCCAAGTTACCAAGTGATAAGGCACCCCTAAGAGCTTATTCATCCAAGTAGATCCCTTGTACATAAACACCACAGACACATGCCTCAGCTTCACAACCCTTGGTGCCTAGCATTGTTCCTTTTTGTGTTCCCTTTCTTATTTCCACTTGTATTACTCTTTTTCTTTACTTGTTGGGATCTTATTATTTTTCTAGCCTCAAGGAATGTGTCTCAAATTTATGACTTAGGATGGATAGTTGCTTTCTTTCCTTTCTTGGTGAACCAACTTAGCTTACTAATCATCCTACCACAAACACTTAGAATGCACTTCACAAAATAACTCCGTTCTTGTTCTTTCCATAACATTTTCTTTTTGATTAACTTAAAGAGACAAGCATACAAGTAGGCAAGATTACAGTGAGCATTCAAGACATTAGGCTCAATAACATAGACTTAAGCAATGAAGAATTAAAGACAGAATTGAAAAGGTTCCAACTAACGAGCAACTATTAATCTAAGGTGCAATTAGACTTCCAGAATTAAGTAACAATACAACCTTCGAGTGATGGTTTCTAGTTGTCCTCCTCTTTGTCATCGTCCAAGGTCTTTGCTACATTACCTCCTTGGATGAAGGTGCACCATTTCCTCATAAGGTTCCTGCAAAGTTATTGGAAGTTGCTTGTTCCTGAAGCATTTGAAAAATAGTTAGCTTGCATGTATGCTAGTGAACTTCTGAATTGAAATTGGTGTGTGAACACCAAACTTAGTTTCTTGCCCAGCACAAAACTTTGCATATATGCAGAGAACCTTATATCATGTTGTTAACCAGACAATTCTTAATAGAAACTAAACTACAGCTAAGTGATTCTCTTGATTGGTTGGAGCTAGCAATGTGTTTTTGAGGGTGTAGTGTGATTCTAACTAATATCTTTGGTGGAACACCAAACTTAGAATTACACTTTCACTCTTGGATTGTTTTAGTGTGGAACACCAAACTTAGCTCCTCGCAATACAGGAGAAACAACTTGTGATTTTTATTAAGGTGAAGATGAAAAGGAAACTACCTCAGGTTGGGTTGCCTCCCAACAAAGCGCTCTTTTAGCGTCGCTAGCTCGACGATTTCTCCATTACTTGAGATGATACTTTACTCTGGGGTTTTTCCCCATATTGCCCATATAATGCTTCAGCCTTTGTCCGTTCACAGTGAAAGTCCTCTCTGAACTTTCATCCATGATTTCTATGTGTCCATATGGTGAGACTTTTGTGACAAGAAAAGGTCCGGACCACCTTGATTTGAGTTTTCCTGGGAACAGCCTCAATTTAGAATTGTAGAGGAGTACTTGTTGCCCCTTTTCGAAACTCCTGGGTGCAATATGCATGTCATGTCTTCTCTTTGCTTTTTTCTTTATAAATCTTGGTATTTTCATAGGCTTGTAATCTAAACTCCTCCATCTCTTGCAGCTGCAAGATCCTCTTTGCACCAGCAGTAATGCTGTCAAAATTCAGTATCTTGAGAGCCCAGAGAGCTTTGTGTTCCAGCTCCAGCGGTAAATGACATGCTTTCCCATACACCAGTTGATATGGGGACATTTTAATTGGTGTTTTGAATGCTGTTCGGTATGCCCAAAGAGCATCATCTAGCTTCTTTGCCCAATCCTTTCTTGATGCACCTACAGTCTTTTCCAAAATTCTTTTTAGCTCTCGGTTGGATATCTCAGTTTGCCCACTTGTTTGGGTATGATAAGGTGTGGCATCCTTATGTTTTACCCCATATTGTAGGAGGAGAGCTTCTAGTAGTTTGTTACAAAAATGACTCCCTCCATCACTGATAAGTGCTCTGGGGACTCCAAAACGGCTAAAGATGTTCTTCCTGAGGAAGTTCATGACTATCTTGTTATCATTCGTTGGAGTGGCAATAGCCTCCACCCACTTGGAAACATAATCCACTGCTACCAAGATGTACTTGTTTGAGTATGAGGTTGTGAATGGTCCCATAAAATCGATTCCCCACACGTCAAATAGTTCCAGTTCCAGGATGAAATTTTGTGGCATCTCATTTCCTTTGGGCAAGTTTCCAAATCTTTGGCATTCATTGCAGCTCTTTACTAGTTCTTTAGCATCCTTAAAAAGGGTAGGCCAAAAGAATCCGCTTTGTAACACCTTTGCTGCAGTTCTGTCCCCTCCAAAATGGCCTCCATAGCATGAGCCGTGGCAATTCCACAGGACCTCTCGTCCTTCTTCTTCCGAGACACATCTTCTAAGGATTCCATCTGAACATTTCTTAAAGAGATATGGCTCATTCCAGACAAAATATTTTGCATCATTTATGAGCTTTCTTTTTTGATGTTTATTGACCCTTGGAGGTAGAGCCCCGGTTGCCTTGAAATTGGCAATGTCTGCAAACCATGGTGCTTTGTGAATTGTCATTAATTGCTCATCAGGGAAGAACTCGTTCACACTTGTATCATGTGTTCTACCTTCCTCATGATGGATTCTGGATAAGTGATCTGCTACCTTATTCTCTACTCCTTTCTTGTCTCTGATTTCAATATTGAATTCCTGCAACAATAAGATCCATCTTATTAGTCTTGGTTTTGATTCTTGCTTGGCAAATAAATATTTAAGTGCTGAATGATCTGTGAAAATAATCACTTTAGCACCAATGAGATATGATCTGAACTTGTCACATGCAAAGACTATTGCTAGCAACTCCTTTTCAGTAGTGGTATAGTTTCTTTGAGCATCATTGAGGACTTTGCTAGCATAGTATATCACATGGACTAAATTGTCTTTCCTCTGCCCTAACACGGCCCCAAGTGCAAAATCAGATGCATCACACATTACTTCAAAGGGTAAGTTCCAATCAGGCAGGGAAATGATAGGAGCAGAGGACAATCTCTTTTTCAAATTTTCAAATGCTATCATGCATTTCTCATCAAAATTAAATGGTGTATCAGACATTAGGAGATTGCTTAAGGGCTTGGCTATCTTTGAAAAAATTTTAATAAACCTTCTATAAAAGCCAGCATGCCCCAAAAAACTCCTAATTGCCTTGACATCACTGGGTGGAGGTAACTTTTCAATTAGCTCCACCTTAGCTCTGTCTACCTCAATGCCTTGATTAGAAACTTTATGGCCAAGAACTATTCCCTCTATCACCATGAAGTGACATTTTTCCCAGTTCAAGACTAGGTTGGTTTCTTGACATCTTTTCAATACCAAGGCAAGATGGGTTAGGCAACTAGGGAAGGAATCTCCAAATACTGAGAAGTCATCCATGAAAACTTCAATGAACTTCTCTGTCATATCTGAGAAGATGGAGAGCATGCAGCGTTGGAAGGTTGCGGGTGCATTACATAACCCGAATGGCATGCGCCTATAGGCAAACACTCCATATGGACAAGTGAATGATGTTTTCTCTTGGTCTCTTGGATCAACCACTATTTGGTTGTATCCTGAATACCCATCTAGAAAACAATAATATGCATGTCCCACAAGTCTTTCCAACATTTGGTCCATGAAGGGAAGTGGGAAATGATCTTTTCTTGTGGCCTCATTAAGCTTCCTGTAGTCAATACACATTCTCCAGCATGTAATGGTTCTTGTAGGAATTAGCTCGTTCCTTTCGTTGGGTACCACAGTGATTCCTCCTTTCTTGGGAACCACCTGAACTGGACTGACCCATTGGCTGTCTGAGATTGGATAGATTACTCCTCCCTGCCATAACTTCATGACTTCTTTCTACACTACTTCTTTCATTGATGGATTTAACCTTCTTTGGGGCTGAATGAAAGGTCTGGCACCTTCTTCTAAGAGTATTTTATGCATACATATGGCTGAACTGATTCCCTTCAAGTCAGCAAGTGTCCATCTAATCGCATCTTTATGTCGTCGTAAGACTTGAAGCAACTCTTCCTCCTGTTCTTGGCTGAGAGCTGAATTTATGATCACTGGATAGCTTTTATTTTCTCCCAAGTATGCATACTTAAGAGTGGTTGGCAGTGCCTTAAGCTCCAATTTGGGTGCTTCTTTTCTTTCCTCCTTCTCTTCTAGCCCACTTTGAACATGTATTTCAGCAGCTGCAGCTTTTTCGCTTGTTGCTAACTCCTCTTCTATTGATACTTCAAGCTCTTCTTCAAGAGTTTCTTGTACCAAAGCTTCTACTGAGTCCAGCCTCATACATTCTCCCAATAAGTCATGTGGGTATCTCATCGCCTTAAACACATTGAATGTCATTTTCTCCTCGTGTAATCTGAGGACAAGTTCACCCTTTTGGACATCAATAATGGCTCCAGCAGTGGCTAAAAATGGCCTCCCTAGGATGATGGAGGTCTTAGCTCCTTCTTCCATGTCTAGTACTACGAAATCTACTGGGAAAATGAAGTCTCCCACTTTCACCAACAAGTCTTCTACTACCCCATGGGGAAATTTGAATGACCTGTCTGCTAGTTGGAGGGCCATTCTTGTTGGTTTGGCTTCTTCAATCTTCATCTTTTTCATCATTGCTAGAGACATTAGATTTATGCTGGCTCCTAGATCACATAAGGTCTTTTTCACAGTGATTTCTCCAATGATACAGGGGATTTGGAAACTCCCAGGATCCTTCAATTTTTGAGGCAATTTGTGTTGGATGATGGCACTGCATTCTTCTGTAAGTACCATAATCTCATTATTCTTCCAGCTTCTCTTTTTGGTCATCAACTCCTTCAAGAACTTGGCATAGAGTGGCATTTGCTCGATTGCTTCAGCAAAGGGTATGTTTATTTGTAATTTCTTGAAGATCTCCAAGAATCTTGAGAATTGGTTGTCCTCTCCCTTCTTCTTTAATTGCAACTGCTGTGGGTATGGGGCCTTTGAGAGGCATGGATTGGGTACTTCTCTTTCTTGATGTGACTTGAGAACTGAGGTGTGAGATTCCTCATGTCCCTTATTTTCTTCATCCAATTCCTTCTCTGGTGGTTTCTTGTGGGTCTCCTTCAGTTCCTTCCCACTCCTGAGAGTGATGGCCTGACATTCTTCCCTTGGTATTGAGTTAATATTACTGCAATTGTTGTGCCCAGAGGTTTGTTTAATGATTCCATGATCAGTTTCTTGATGGCAGCATCTTGATTCTGCATGTTAGATTGCACTTCTTCCCGAAAATCTTTACTATCTTGAATATCTTTGCATAGAATTTGGAGTAGACCCTCAATCTTTGAAAGCCTATCATCTGTGGATGATGGTGGGTTGAGATTAGGTGGTTGAGAAGGTTGGCTAGATGGATGTTGGTAATATCTCTGTGAGGTGTTTTGATGAGTGGCATTGTTGTTGGAGTTGAAGTTGGAACGTCTCGAATCTTGTCCTTGGTCTTGTTGGTTTCCCCATCCGAAGTTGGGGTGATTTTTCCATCCAGAGTTGTATGTTTTAGAGTATGGATCATGGACTTATCTAGGTGAATTTCCCACATAGTTGGCTTGCTCCCAGTCACCTTCTTCTCCTATGTTTACTCCTTCATGAGTTGGTGATGAGGTGATGGCTGCTGCAACTTGGTTCTCTTCCACCTTCTTGGTAAGATCTGCTAGCTGCTTGGTGATCATCTTATTTTGGGCTAACAGTGCATCCATGTGGTTCAGCTCCATTACTCCTCTAGTGTTGCTTCTTTCAGAGGCATAGAAGTAGTCATTCTCAGCAACTGTTTCAATGACATCTATGGCTTCTTCAACTGTTTTCTTCTTGTTTAAAGAACCTCCTGATGAATGATCTACAGCCTTCTTTGACTCATAAGAAAGACCTTCATAGAAGATGTGGAGTTGAACCCACTCATTAAAAATCTCTGGTGGGCATCTCCTTGTCAAGTCTTTGAATCTCTCCCATGCTTCATAAAGTGTCTCGCCATCTCAGTTCTTAGCCTATTAATCTTTTGAGGAGGATAAAATCTTGCTAAAAACTTGTTCACTACCTCCTCCCAATCTGTCAGGCTTTCTTTTGGGAAGGACTTAAAGTGGAAAACAATAAAAGTCCCTTGTTTGGATCTTTGATTGGCTTAGGCTAGTGAGAGTGTCTATTATTCAAGTTTGGGGAGATTTGAGAACATTGGTTGGGATAAAAGAGATGTTTTATATTTTTATATTTGGGAATTAGGTGTATGCTCATGTATTGATTAAGTGTAAGACGTTATGCATTGATATTCTTGAAAGAAGAAAAAAATGATGAGAAAAACAAAAGAAAAAGAAAAAAATTTTATTATATGGAAAAGAAAAAGAAAAAAAAGGAAAAAAAAGAATAAAAACAATAAAAAAGGGACAAAATGCCCCAAAGCAAAGCTCAATAAAAGATAAATGCATAAGTGTTGTGAAATGAAAAGAAAATGCATGAGTATATAGAAAAGTGAAAGATGGGTAGTTAGGTTAGAACTCAATTATATAGGTCACTATATAGGTTAGATGGGAAAGTTTAAGCTCATCAAAAGGTCCAAATTCTAGTCCACTTATCCATATATGATCCTACCTTGACCTTAGCCCCATTATAACCTATGAAAGACCTCGTGATGAATGTATGCATGCATGGATTAAGTGTTGATTGTTAGAAGAAGATCAAATCTTGGAAAAATATGATTAGGATAGAATTGAGTGAATTAACCCTTAAACACTTGAGTGAAAAGAGCGGATACACATCCGGTGAGGGTTCCATAGCTCAATTACATGTGCTCACCCTTGTCACCTATATTCTTGCAAGTTATAATTCTTTTGATAATCCAATGCAATTGTGGTTTGGACTTGGTTCCTATTGTTGTAGCTCTTGTGCTTACACATGTTTTCTTGGGAATTGATTTGTTTGGACCAAGCATTTTCATTCACTTTCGGTAGTTGCATTTAGATAGGTTCATATAGTTTAGTTGCATTTAATAAAGATCATACCCCTTGTTTCCTTCTTATTATAGCATGAGGACATGCTAAGGTTTAAGTGTGGGGAGGTTGATAAACCCCATTTTTAGGGTTTATCTTGTGTTGAATTTAGAGTATTTTGCTAACCTTTTCTCACATTTAGTCAATGAATTAGCATGATTTTGTGATCTCTCCCTTATTTGTGCTTAATTGTAAAAACATGCTTTTTAAGCCTTTAATTTGGTACTTTTAATTCATCCTTGATTCCATAAGATGCCTTGATATGTTTGCTAGTAATCTCAGGTTAAAATAGGCTAGGCATGGATCAAAGGAGCAAGGAAGGAAGCATGCAAGTGGAGAGAAGCACAAAAAGCCAAAGAATTGATTTCGGCCAAGGACGCGCACGCGCACAAGGCGCTCGCGCGCACATCGCAAAATCGGCCAGGGACGCGTACACGTACCGTGCGCGTCTGCGCCGAAGGCCGCACGTGCTTTTTAAATAGAGAACATGCCCAGCGATTTCTGGGAAGCTGTGGGGCCTAGTTACAACCAATTTTGGCGCCAAAGTGCTTTAAAGGACCAAGGATTGAAGGGGGAGAGGGGCATTCTATCACCCTTTTGCATTCTGGCAAGTTTAGTTCATTCATTCACATTAGGATTAGGATTAGTTAGTTTTAGAGAGAGAAGCTCTCACTTCTCTCTAGGATTAGGAATTAGGGTTAGATTAGGATCTCATAGTTCTAGGTTTAATTCAAGTCTCCCTCTACTTCTACCTTCAACACTTTGGTTCTTCTTTCTATCCCTATTCTCTTGTTGTAATTTCTCTTATTTTGTTTCTAGGTTTTGTAATTGAGATACTCTTGTTCTCTTTGTTTTCTTTTAATAATGCAATTTGAGGTAATTCATGATAATTGTGATTTTCTTGATTGTTGATGTAAATTATTTGCATTCAATTGTTGTTAGGATTCATTCTTGTTGTGATTTACTATACTTTTCTTTTGTACCTTCCAAGTGTTTGATGAAATGCTTGGGAGGATGTTAGAGTAGAATTTTATGTTCTTGGCTTGGGAAGGTAACTTAGGATTTCTTGAGTTACTAAGGTCCAAGTGATTGATAGTTGATAGCCATTGACTCTAGCCTTCATTAATTCAATTAGTGAAAACTAGGATTTATGGACTTGGATTGATATAACTCACTTGACTTTCCTTTGCTATTAGCTAGAGGATGACTTAGTGGGATTGATCTTTGCAACTATCATAATTGTGGCTAGTGATAATGATAGAGGTCCTTGACAACCAAACTTTGCCAAGACCATTTTGTTATTAGAATTTCATTACCATTTACTATTCATGTTTCCCATCTAAAATCCCAAAATATACAAGTACATAATCAATAACAAGAACACTACCCTGCAAGTCCTTTGAGAGACGACCCGAGGTTTAAATACTTCGGTTTATAGATTTTAGGGGTTTGTACTAGTGACAAACAAATTTTTGTATGAAAGGATTATTGTTGGTTTAGAGACTATACTTTACAACGAGATTTCATTGGTGAAATTCTAAACCGTAAAAAATCTAATCATCAAATATTTTTGTTTTTCTACTGTTAGAATAAAAATTTTTTTTTAGATTAAAAATGAAAAAGAAATGATAAATTTACAAATTTGTTGTTTACTAAATATTGCTGCAGTTTATATTTTTTCTACCCTAAATAAAAAATTTTAATTTTATAATTTAAAAAATAAAAAATAAAAAATTTAATTTTCAAATTTTAAATTTTCTAAAAATATTTTTTTCATTTTCTTATTCACTGGATAATGCTACACCCTGACACTTGACTTTTTTTGTTGGACTTGTTCACAAATTAAGAATAAATTAATTTTAAAAATTTAAAATTTTTAATTTTTTTATTAGACATTGTTGAAATATTTTATTTTTTTACTATTTGAATAAAAATTTATTCTTTTTAGATTAAAAATAAAAAAAATAAATTAACAAATTTGTTGTTTACTAGATATTACTGGACTTTATTTTATCTTTCTACTTTAAATAAAAAAAATTAAATTTTATAATTTAAAAAATCAAATATTACAATGTTAATATTTTAAAATTTTAAATTTTTATAAATTTTTTTATTTTTTTATTCATCGGATAATACTACACCTGGATCCTTGACATTTTTTGTTGTTGGACTTGTTCACAAGAATAAATTAATTTTAAAAATTTAGGATTTTTTAATATTTTGTTTATTGGATGTTGTTGGAATTTTTTATTATTTTACTGTTAGAATAAAAATTTATTCTATTTAGGTTAGAAATAAAAAAAAAATAAATTTACAAATTTGTTTTTACTAGATATTGCTGGATTTTATTTTTTCTACTTTAATTAAAAAATTTGATTTATAAATTAAAAAATCAAATATTAAAAATTTAATTTTTTGAAATTTTAAATTTGTCTAAAAATATTTTTTTATTTTTTATTCACCGAATAATGCTACACTTGGACCCTTGACTTTTTTGTGGTTGGACTTGTTCACAAATTAAGAATAAATTAATTTAAAATTTTTTTATTTTTTCCTTTATTCATTGTTGGAATATTTTTGTTTTTCTGCTGTTAGAATAAAAATTTATTTTTTTAGATTAAAAGTGAAAAAGAAATGATAAATTTACAAATTTGTTGTTTACTAAATATTGCTGCAGTTTATAAATTTTCTACCCTATATAAAAAAATTTAATTTTATAATTTAAAAAATAAAAAATAAAAAATTTAATTTTCAAAATTTTAAATTTTCTAAAAATATTTTTTTTCATTTTCTTATTCACTGGATAATGCTATACCCCGACACTTGACTTTTTTTGCTGGACTTGTTCACAAATTAAGAATAAATTAATTTTAAAAATTTAAAATTTTTTAATTTTTTTATTAGACATTGTTGAATTTTTTTTATTTTTTTACTGTTTGAGTAAAAATTTATTCATTTTAGATTAAAAATTAAAAAATAATAAATTGACAAATTTGTTGTTTACTAGATATTGCTGGACTTTATTTTATTTTTCTACTTTAAATAAAAAGATTAAATTTTATAATTTAAAAAATCAAATATTAAAAAGTTAATATTTTAAAATTTAAAATTTTATAAATTTTTTTATTTTTTTATTCACCGGATAATACTACACTCGGATCCTTGACTTTTTTTGTTGTTGGACTTGTTCACAAATTAAGAATAAATTAATTTTAAAAATTTAGGATTTTTTAATATTTTGTTTATTGGATGTTGTTGGAATTTTTTATTATTCTACTGTTAGAATAAAAATTTATTCTTTTTAGGTTAGAAATAAAAAAATAATAAATTTACAAATTTGTTTTTTACTAGATATTGCTGGATTTTATTTTTTTCTATTTTAATTTAAAAATTTAATTTTTTAAAATTTTAAATTTTTATAAAAATATTTTTTTATTTTTTATTCACCGAATAATGCTACACCTGGACCCATGACTTTTTTTGCTGTTGGATTTGTTCACAAATTAAGAATAAATTAATTTAAAAAATTATTTGCTTTTTTCTTTATTCATTGTTGGAATTTTTTATTTTTCTACTGTTAGAATAATAGTTTATTTTTTTAGATGAAAATTAAAAAAAATGATAAATTTACAAATTTGTTATTTACTAGATATTGCTGCATTTTATTTTCTTCTACCCTAAATTAAAAAAATTATTTTTATAATTTAAAAAATAAAAAATTTAATTTTTAAAATTTTAAATTTTCTAAAAATATTTTTTTTCTTTTCTTATTCATTGGATAATGCTACACCCGAACACTTGACTTTTTTTTTGCTGGACTTGTTCACAAATTAAGAATAAATTAATTTTAAAAATTTAAATTTTTTTATTTTTTTGCTGTTAGAATAAAAAATTATTCATTTCAGATTAAAAATTAAAAAAATAATAAATGTACAAATTTTTTGTTTACTAGATATTGCTGGACTTTATTTTATTTTTCTGCTTTGAAAAAAAATTAAATTTAAAAATTTAAAAAATCAAATATTACAAAGTTAATTTTTAAAATTTTAAATTTTTATAAATTTTTTTATTTTTTCATTCGCCGGATAATACTACACCCGAATCCTTGCCTTTTATTTGTTGTTGAACTTGTCCACAAATTAAGAATAAATTAATTTTAAAAATTTATGATTTTTTAGTATTTTGTTTATTGGATGTTGTTAAAATTTTATATTATTCTACTGTTAGAATAAAAATTTATTCTTTTTAGGTTAGACATAAAAAAAATAATAAATTTAAAAATTTATTTTTTACTAGATATTGCTGGATTTTATTTTTTCTACTTTAATTTAAAAATTTGATTTTATAAATTAAAAATCAAATATTAAAAATTTAATTTTTAAAAATTTTAAATTTGTCTAAAAATATTTTTTTATTTTTCATTCACCGAATAATGCTACACCTAGATCCTTGACTTTTTTTGTTGTTGGACTTGTTCACAAATTAAGAATAAATTAATTTAAAATTTTTTTTATATTTTTCTTTATTCATTGTTGGAATTTTTTTGTTTTTCTACTATTAGATTGAAAATTTATTTTTTTTTAGATTAAAAATAAAAAAAAAACAATAAATTTACAAATTTGTTGTTTACTAGATATTGCTACATTTTATTTTTTTCTACCCTAAATAAAAAATTTAATTTTATAATTTAAAAAATAAAAAATTTAATATTTTAAATTTTCTAAAAATATTTTTTCATTTTCTTATTCACTGGGTAATGCTACACTTGGACACTTGACTCTTTTTTGCTGGACTTGTTCGCAAATCAAGGATAAATTAATTTTAAAAATTTAAAATTTTTTAATTTTTTTTATTAGATAATGTTGAAATTTTTTATTATATTGCTGTTAGAATAAAAATTTATTCTTTTTAGATTAAAAATTAAAAAAATAATAAATTTACAAATTTGTTGTTTACTAGATGTTGCTGGACCTTATTTTATTTTTGTACTTTAAATAAAAAATTAAATTTTATAATTTAAAAAATCAAATATTACAAAGTTAATTTTTTTAAATTATAAATTTTTATAATTTTTTATTTTTTTATTCACCAGATAATACTATACACGGATCCTTAACTTTTTTTGTTGTTGGACTTGTTCACAAATTAAGAATAAATTAATTTTAAAAATTTAGGATTTTTTAATATTTTATTTATTGGATGTTGTTGGAATTTTTTATTATTCTACTTTTAGAATAAAAATTTATTCTTTTTAGGTTAGAAATAAAAAAATAAATTTACAAATTTGTTTTTTACTAGATATTGCTGGGTTTTATTTTTTTCTACTTTAATTTAAAAATTTTATTTTATAAATTAAAAAATAAAATATTAAAAATTTTATTTTTTTAAAATTTTAAATTCATCTAAAAATAATTTTTTTATTTTTTATTCACCAAATAATGCTACACCTGGACCTTTGACTTTTTTGTTGTTGGACTTGATCACAAATTAAGAATAAATTAATTAATTTTTTTTTCTTTATTCATTTTTGGAATTTTTTATTTTTCTACTATTAGAATAAAAATTTATTTTTTTGATTAAAATTAAAAAAATGATAAATTTACAAATTTGTTATTTACTCTATATTGCTGCATTTTATTTTTTTCTACCCTAAATAGAAAAAAATTAATTTTATAATTTAAAAAATAAAAAACTAAAAAATTTAATGTTTAAAATTTTAAATTTCCTAAAAATATTTTTTTCTTTTCTTTTTCGCTAGATAATGCTACACCCGGACACTTGACTTTTTTTTGCTGGACTTATGGACGAATTAAGAATAAATTAATTTAAAAAAATTTAAAATTTTTTAATTTTTAATTAATAGATATTGTTGAAATTTTTTATTTTTTTGCTGTTAGAATAAAAATTTATTCTTTTCAGATTAAAAACTAAAAAATAATAAATGTACAAATTTGTTGTTTACTAGATATTACTGGACTTTATTTTATTTTTCAGCTTTGTATAAAAAAAATTAAATTTTATAATTTAAAAAATCAAATATTACAAAGTTAATTTCTAAATTTTAAAATTTTATAAATTTTTTTACTTTTTCATTCACCAGATAATACTATACCCGGATCCTTGCCTTTTTTTCTTGTTGGACTTGTTCACAAATTAAGAATAAATTAATTGTAAAAATTTAGGATTTTTTAATATTTTGTTTATTGGATGTTGTTGGAATTTTTTATTATTCTACTGTTAGAATAAAAATTTATTCTTTTTAGGTTAGAAATAAAAAAATAATAAATTTACAAATTTGTTTTTTACTAGATATTGCTGGATTTTATTTTTTTCTATTTTAATTTAAAAATTTAATTTTTTAAAATTTTAAATTTTTATAAAAATATTTTTTTATTTTTTATTCACCGAATAATGCTACACCTGGACCCATGACTTTTTTTGCTGTTGGATTTGTTCACAAATTAAGAATAAATTAATTTAAAAAATTATTTGCTTTTTTCTTTATTCATTGTTGGAATTTTTTATTTTTCTACTGTTAGAATAATAGTTTATTTTTTTAGATGAAAATTAAAAAAATGATAAATTTACAAATTTGTTATTTACTAGATATTGCTGCATTTTATTTTCTTCTACCCTAAATTAAAAAAATTATTTTTATAATTTAAAAAATAAAAAATTTAATTTTTAAAATTTTAAATTTTCTAAAAATATTTTTTTTCTTTTCTTATTCATTGGATAATGCTACACCCGAACACTTGACTTTTTTTTTGCTGGACTTGTTCACAAATTAAGAATAAATTAATTTTAAAAATTTAAATTTTTTTATTTTTTTGCTGTTAGAATAAAAAATTATTCATTTCAGATTAAAAATTAAAAAAATAATAAATGTACAAATTTTTTGTTTACTAGATATTGCTGGACTTTATTTTATTTTTCTGCTTTGAAAAAAAATTAAATTTAAAAATTTAAAAAATCAAATATTACAAAGTTAATTTTTAAAATTTTAAATTTTTATAAATTTTTTTATTTTTTCATTCGCCGGATAATACTACACCCGAATCCTTGCCTTTTATTTGTTGTTGAACTTGTCCACAAATTAAGAATAAATTAATTTTAAAAATTTATGATTTTTTAGTATTTTGTTTATTGGATGTTGTTAAAATTTTATATTATTCTACTGTTAGAATAAAAATTTATTCTTTTTAGGTTAGACATAAAAAAAATAATAAATTTAAAAATTTATTTTTTACTAGATATTGCTGGATTTTATTTTTTCTACTTTAATTTAAAAATTTGATTTTATAAATTAAAAATCAAATATTAAAAATTTAATTTTTAAAAATTTTAAATTTATCTAAAAATATTTTTTTATTTTTCATTCACCGAATAATGCTACACCTAGATCCTTGACTTTTTTTGTTGTTGGACTTGTTCACAAATTAAGAATAAATTAATTTAAAATTTTTTTTATATTTTTCTTTATTCATTGTTGGAATTTTTTTGTTTTTCTACTATTAGATTGAAAATTTATTTTTTTTAGATTAAAAATAAAAAAAAAAACAATAAATTTACAAATTTGTTGTTTACTAGATATTGCTGCATTTTATTTTTTTCTACCCTAAATAAAAAATTTAATTTTATAATTTAAAAAATAAAAAATTTAATATTTTAAATTTTCTAAAAATATTTTTTTCATTTTCTTATTCACTGGGTAATGCTACACTTGGACACTTGACTCTTTTTTGCTGGACTTCTTCGCAAATCAAGGATAAATTAATTTTAAAAATTTAAAATTTTTTAATTTTTTTTATTAGATAATGTTGAAGTTTTTTATTATATTGCTGTTAGAATAAAAATTTATTCTTTTTAGATTAAAAATTAAAAAAATAATAAATTTACAAATTTGTTGTTTACTAGATGTTGCTGGACCTTATTTTATTTTTGTACTTTAAATAAAAAATTAAATTTTATAATTTAAAAAATCAAATATTACAAAGTTAATTTTTTTAAATTATAAATTTTTTTAATTTTTTATTTTTTTATTCACCAGATAATACTATACACGGATCCTTAACTTTTTTTGTTGTTGGACTTGTTCACAAATTAAGAATAAATTAATTTTAAAAATTTAGGATTTTTTAATATTTTATTTATTGGATGTTGTTGGAATTTTTTATTATTCTACTTTTAGAATAAAAATTTATTCTTTTTAGGTTAGAAATAAAAAAATAAATTTACAAATTTGTTTTTTACTAGATATTGCTGGGTTTTATTTTTTTCTACTTTAATTTAAAAATTTTATTTTATAAATTAAAAAATAAAATATTAAAAATTTTATTTTTTTAAAATTTTAAATTCATCTAAAAATATTTTTTTATTTTTTATTCACCAAATAATGCTACACCTGGACCTTTGACTTTTTTGTTGTTGGACTTGATCACAAATTAAGAATAAATTAATTAATTTTTTTTTTCTTTATTCATTGTTGGAATTTTTTATTTTTCTACTATTAGAATAAAAATTTATTTTTTTGATTAAAATTAAAAAAATGATAAATTTACAAATTTGTTGTTTACTCTATATTGCTGCATTTTATTTTTTTCTACCCTAAATAGAAAAAAATTAATTTTATAATTTAAAAAATAAAAAACTAAAAAATTTAATGTTTAAAATTTTAAATTTCCTAAAAATATTTTTTTCTTTTCTTTTTCGCTAGATAATGCTACACCCGGACACTTGACTTTTTTTTGCTGGACTTATGGACGAATTAAGAATAAATTAATTTAAAAAAATTTAAAATTTTTTAATTTTTAATTAATAGATATTGTTGAAATTTTTTATTTTTTTGCTGTTAGAATAAAAATTTATTCTTTTCAGATTAAAAACTAAAAAATAATAAATGTACAAATTTGTTGTTTACTAGATATTACTGGACTTTATTTTATTTTTCAGCTTTGTATAAAAAAAATTAAATTTTATAATTTAAAAAATCAAATATTACAAAGTAAATTTCTAAATTTTAAATTTTTATAAATTTTTTTACTTTTTCATTCACCAGATAATACTATACCCGGATCCTTGCCTTTTTTTCTTGTTGGACTTGTTCACAAATTAAGAATAAATTAATTTTAAAAAATTAGGATTTTTTAATATTTTGTTTATTGGATGTTTTTGAAATTTTTTATTATTCTACTGTTAGAATAAAAATTTATTCCTTTTAGGTTAGAAATAAAAAAAATTATAAATTTACAAATTTATTTTTTTTACTAGATATTGCTGAATTTTATTTTTTTTAGTTTAATTTAAAAATTTGATTTTATAAATTAAAAAATCAAATATTAAAAATTTAATTTTTAAAAATTTTAATTTTTTCTAAAAATATTTTTTTTATTTTTTATTCACTGAATAATGCTACACCTGGATCCTTGACTTTTTTTTTGTTGTTGGACTTGTTCACAAATTAAGAATAAATTAATTTTTAAATTTTTTTTATTTTTTTCTTTATTCATTGTTGGAATTTTTTTGTTTTTCTACTGTTAGAATAAAAATTTATTTTTTTAGAATAAAAATAAAAAAAACGATAAATTTACAAATTTGTTGTTTACTAGATATTGCTGCATTTTATTTTTTTGTACCCTAAATACAAAAATTTAATTTTATAATTTAAAAATAAAAAATAAAAAATTTAATATTTTAAATTTTAAATTTTCTAAAAATATTTTTTTCATTTTCTTATTCACTGAATAATGCTACACCCGGACACTTGACTTTTTTTTTTGTTGGACTTGTTCACAAATTAAGAATAAATTAATTTTAAAAATTTAAAAATTTTTAATTTTTTTATTAGATATTGTTAAAGTTTTTTATTTTTTTGCTCTTAGAATAAAAATTTATTCGTTTTAGATTAAAAATAAAAAAAATAATAAATTTATAAATTTGTTCTTTACTAGATATTGCTGGACTTTATTTTATTTTTCTACTTTAAATAAAAAAATTAAATTTTATAATTTAAAAAATCAAATATTACAAATTTAATTTTTTAAAATTATAAATTTTTTTAATTTTTTTAATTTTTTATTCACCGAATAATAGTACACACGGATCCTTAACTTTTTTTGTTGTTGCACTTGTTCACAAATTAAGAATAAATTAATTTTAAAAATTTAGGATTTTTTAATATTTTGTTTATTGGATATTGTTGGAATTTTTTATTATTCTACTTTTAGAATAAAAATTTATTCTTTTTAGGTTAGAAATAAAAAAATAAATTTACAAATTTATTTTTTACTAGATATTGCTGGGTTTTATTTTTTTTAGTTTAATTTAAAAATTTGATTTTATAAATTAAAAAGTAAAATATTAAAAATTTTATTTTTTAAAATTTTAAATTCATCTAAAAATAATTTTATTTTTTATTCACTGATAATGCTACACTTGGACCTTTGACTTTTTTTGTTATTGGACTTGTTCACAAATTAAGAATAAATTAATTTAAATTTTATTTTTTTTTCTTTATTCATTGTTGGAATTTTTTATTTTTCTACTGTTAGAATAAAAATTTATTTTTTTGATTAAAATTAAAAAAAATGATAAATTTACAAATTTGTTGTTTATTATATATTGCTGCATTTTATTTTTTTGTACCTTAAATAAAAAAAATTAATTTTATAATTTAAAAAATAAAAAACTAAAAAAATTAATTTTTAAAATTTTAAATTTTCTAAAAATATTTTTTTTCGTTTTCTTATTCACTGGATAATGCTACAACTGGACACTTGACTTTTTTTTATTGAACTTGTTCACAAATTAAGAATAAATTAATTTTAAAAATTTAAAATTTTTTAATTTTTAATTAATAGATATTGTTGAAATTTTTTATTTTTTACTGTTAGAATAAAAATTTATTCTTTTTAGATTAAAAATTAAAAAATAATAAATTTACAAATTTGTTGTTTACTAGATATTGCTGGACTTTATTTTATTTTTATGCTTTGTAATAAAAAAATTAAATTTTATAATTTAAAAAATAAAAAATTACAAAGTTAATTTTTAAAATTTTAAATTTTTATAAATTTTTTATTTTTTCATTCATAATACTACCCCCGGATCCTTGATAAACCCCGTTTTTAGGGTTTATCTTGTGTTGAATTTAGAGTATTTTGCTAACATTTTCTCACATTTAGCCAATGAATTAGCATGATTTTGTAATCTCTCCCATATTTGTACTTGAATGTAAAAACATGCTTTTTAAGTCTTTAATGTGGTAATTTTAATTCATCCTTGATTTCATAAGATGCCTTGATGTGTTTGCTAGTAATCTCAGGTTAAAATAGGCTAGGCATGGATCAAAGGAGCAAGGAAGGAAGCATGCAAGTGGAGAGAAGCACAAAAAGCCAAAGAATTTATCTCAACCAAGGACGCGCACGCGCACAAGGCGCTCGCGCGCACATCACGAAATCGGCCAGGACGCATACGCGTACTGTGCGCGCCCGCGCCGAAGGCCGCACGTGATTTTTAAATAGAACTCGTGATTTCTGGAAAGCTGTGGGGCCCAGTTACAACCAATTTTGGCGCCAAAGTGCTTTAAAGGACCAAGGATTGAAGGGGGAGGCATCATTCCATCACTTTCGCATTCTTGCTTAGTTTTAGTTCATTCATTCACATTAGGATTAGTTTAGAAGTAGTTTCTAGAGAGAGAAGCTCTCACTTCTATCTAGAATTAGGATTAGGTTTAGGTTAATTTCTCCTCTTAGATCTAGGATTAATCCATGCTTTGATTCACTATTTCTTTATCAATTCTTACTCCTCTCTTCTCACTCTCTCTAGTTTTGTATTTTAATTCTTGTGATTCTTCACTTTGTTGTGGATATATTTTTGTTCTTTTGTTTTCTTTTAATAATACAATTTGAGGTAATTCATGATAATTGTGATTTCCTTGATTGTTGTTGTCAATTCTTTGTATTCAATTGTTGTTAGAATTCTTTCTTTTTGTGGTTTACTATACTTTTCTTTTGTACCTTCCAAGTGTTTGACGAAATGCTTGGGAGGATGTTAGAATGGAATTTCATGTTCTTGGCTTGGGAAGGTAACTTAGGAACTCTTGAGTTACTAATATCCATGTGATTGATAGATGATAGCCATTGACACTAGCCTTCATTAATTCAATTAGTGGAAACTAGGATTTATGGACTAAGATTGATACAACTCACTTGACTTTCTTTTGCTATTAGTTAGAGGATGACTTAGTGAGATTGATCCTTGCAACTATCATAATTGTGGTTAATGATAATGATAAAGGTCCTTGATCATCAACCCTTTGCCAAGACCGGTTGTTAATAAAATTTCATTTCTATTTACTTTTCATGTTTCTCATCTAAAACCCCAAAATAAACAAGTCCATAACCAATAATAAGAACACTACCCTACAAGTCCTTTGAGAGACGACCCGAGGTTTAAATACTTCGGTTTATAGATTTTAGGGGTTTGTACTTGTGATAAACAAATTTTTGTATGAAATGATTATTGTTGGTTTAGAGACTATACTTTACAACGAGACTTCATTGGTGAAATTCTAAACCGTCAAAAATCCAATCATCAAAATGGCGCCGTTGCCGGGGATTTGCAATGGTGTTATGTTATTGGTTATTGTATATATGTGAATATTGTAAATAGCTTGTCTTTTGTTTGAGTACTAGTTTTTGTTAGTTTTATTTTGTTTTTCCATAATGAATTCTCACTTTGGCTACGAGTTTGGCTCTAATTGTGTCATAAGAAAAATGAACTTCAATGATAACATGTACCAAGGATGGAAAACTCCAAGAGGGGAGGAGCCTCAAAGAATTGATCACTCCTATTGGCAACAACCTCCGGACACTTATAGGTATAATTTCCGTCCTAATGCGTGCCAATTCAATGGTTATGTTGACTCCTTTTGTGATAATCAACTACCACCATATGCCTATGAATCTTATCCTCAACATGATGCTCAACCATACTCACAAGCCCCTTCCTATCAAGTACCTTTATGTGACCCTTATCCATCATATAACCAATCACCTGTACCACATCCTTGTGATCATTATGAGCAAGAACCTTTAGAACCACCACAACCTAATCAAGATTACTACCAAGAACCACCTCAATGAACATCTTCTCCACAATTTTACCAAGATGAATCACCTTCCTACCATGAACCCTCTCTCCAAAACAATGAACCTTCCTACTCACCCCAAGCCCCAATAGACGATTCTCTCACTTTGTTACTTCAAGGGCAAGAAGCCATGAAGCGGGATACACTTGAGTTTGTGACCAACTTGACTAAGGTGGTGCACACTTTAGCCCACCAATGTTTGAATACTCAAGTTGTTTCCGTAGCCCCATGTGAAAAGACAAAGGAAGAACAAAGCATGAAGAAGACATCGGAGAATCCGGTGAGAAGGGAAGAATCGATAGTAGTAGTGGAGTAATTGGAGAAACTTACGGTTATTGAAACAAAGGAGGAAGTCGTCCAAGATTTAAGAGATGTAGAACCGCCATGTGAATCTCAACAACCTCCGGAGCATATCAAGATTGAAGAATACGAGGAGGTTAATCAAGAGATAGATTCAATCATGGAGGAATTTCTATCTACAATTGAATCTCTTCCTAGTAGACATGAAGTTGAAACCGTAGAAGAGTGTGCACAACCCCCCACACCCTTGGTGAGCAATGAAGAAGAGAATGAATCGAAAGAAAGCTACCAAGGAGGAAAAGTTGGCATGGTGTATATTGAAATTAAAGAATATGAAGAGGTTGATCAAGAGATGGATTTATTCATCAATGAATTCCTATCCAAAATTGAATCACCTCCCATTGAGCAAGAAATCGAAATTCTTGAAGACAACACCAAGCTAAATGACAAAAGGGAAAAGGTTGAAACTGAAGAAATTTGTCAAGAGGTGGAAGCAACAAAAGAAGAGCATAAAGAAGTTAACCTCGCATTGTCTAAGTGTGGGGAGAATCACCCCCTAGATTGCCATCATCCACAACATTCAAGTGGGTAAAATTCTTATCTTCAAGCTCTACTTTCTCACTTGAATATGGTTTGATTGAAACAGATGGACAACTTAAAGCTCTTTGTAGAACTAAAAGCAAGAACGAGTTGTGTAGTGGTTGCAAGTTAGAAATTAGGGTCATTAACGTCAAAGCTTCAAGATATAGGAACCATGATTGGAAGAATACCACTTTATATGGGTCTAGAAGGAAAGCTTGGTGTGCTAAAGAGAATTCTATGTGTCAACCACCTGGAAAAAAAAAGTATGAAGATCAAATTGAAGATGGGTGCGAAAATAAGATATGGGACCCTGGTTTGCTATAGGAAAACCAACTATGGGGACTCATATCTTGGGTTGAACTTTGCCCAAGCTTGGTGAAGATGGTTGGAAACTTGGTGCACAAAATTGTGATCTCTAATAATGGCATTCAACTTGGTATGCGCGTTTATAACTCAACACTTTCCTCACAACCTCGCACAACTAACCAGCAAGTGCACTGGGTCGTCCAAGTAATAAACCTTACATGAGTAAGGGTCGATCCCACAGAAATTGTTGGTATGAAGCAAGCTATGGTCATCTTGTAAATCTCAGTCAGGCGGATAATAAATGGTTATGGAGTTTTCGAATAATAATAATAATAATAATAATAATAAATAAACAGAAAATAAAGATAGAAATACTTATGTAGATCATCGATGGGAATTTCAGATAGGCGTATGAAGATGCTGAGCTCCTTCTGAATCTCTGCTTTCCTACTGCCTTCATCCAATCCTTCTTACTCCTTTCCATGGCAAGCTATATGTAGGGCATCACCGTTGTCAATGGGTACATCCCATCCTCTCAGTGAAAAAGGTCCAAATGCTCTGCCACGGCACGGCTAATCATCTATCAGTTCTCGATCATGTCGGAATAGAATCCCTTGATTCTTTTGTGTTTGTCATCACGCCCAACAATCGCGAGTTTGAAGCTCGTCACAGTCATTCAATCCCGGAATCCTACTCAGAATACCACAAACAAGGTTTAGACTTTCCGGATTCTCATGAATGCCGCCATCAATTCTAGCTTATACCACGAAGACTCTGATCTCACGGAATGGAAGGCTCGGTTGTCAGGCGAGGGCAACCATGCGTCGTGCATCAGGAATTCAAGAGATACACACTCTAGCTTTCGCTTGTAGAATGGAAGTGGTTGTCAGGAACGCGTTCATAGGGACGGATGATGATGAGTGTCACGGATCATCACATCCATCAGGTTGAAGTACGAGTAGTATCCTAGAACAGAAATAAGATTGAATTTGAATAAAAGATAGTAGTAATTACATTAAAACTCGAGGTACAGTAGAGCTCCACACCCTTAATCTATGGTGTGTAGAAACTCCACCGTTGAAAATACATAAGTGATGAAGGTTCAGGCATGGCCAAATGGCCAGCTGATGCGTGAGCATCTTGTCTATCTTTTCCTAGTGAATTTGCATCTAATTTGTTGAGTTTAATTAAGAATTAATTATATTTTAGCCACTATGGATGCTATTTTGAGTTTTGTGCAATTTTATTTATTTTAGGTAGCATTCAGATGGATTTGATGAAGTTTCTACAGAGAAGAAGAAGAAACCAAAGAGATGACCAGCGAAGACCGACGCGGTCGCATGGCTCACGCGACCACGCGGAATGGAGAAATCGCAATGACGCGATTGTGTGCCCGACGTGAACGCGTGGACTGGAATATGCACAATTGATGCGAGCGCGTGGACGACGCAGACGCGTCACATGCGCGATCTGCAAAAATACAGAAAATGCTGGGGGAAATTTCTGGGCTATTTTGACCCAGTTTCCAGCCTAGAAAACACATATTAGAAGCTGCAGAATGGACAAATCAAGTGGTCCCCACCCATCAACTGAAGATCTGTTAATTAATTCGAATTTAAATTCAAATCTTATCTTTTAGGAAAATATTATTTTTAATTTTAGATAATTAGATTTTAAATTTATTAGGATTAATTATAAATAGGAATCTACATGCCATTAGAAAAAAAAAACTCTATACATTTAGACAAGAACATTTTTGACAATCCTTATTTTTCTTCTCTGAACCATGAGCAACTAATCCTCCATTGTTAAGGTTAGGAGCTCTGCCTATTTTCATGGATTGATTTGTTTGATCTTTTTAATTTAATTCATGTCTTTATACGTGACATATAATCCCTTTATTTTTGGATAATTAGGATTCTTTTGGCATATAAACTAGAAATTGATCATCACCCTCTAATTGGATTAAATTGACCAAGGAATTGGCAATTAATGAATTTTAGAGGAGACTAGGAAGGTCTAAGGAATTAGAGTCTAGTCACATATAGTTTGCCCTGAAATTAAATCTTGCATGATTAAATTAATTAGTAATAAAAGTTAATCCGGAAATTAGATAACTCTGAAACCTTAACTGCTTTCTCAAATATTTTATTCCCAACTCATTGCTGCTTGCTTTCTGAAATTCTTAAAGTACTATTTAATGTTCTTTGAATATCTCAAAACCATTTTCTGCTTGCCTAACTAATCATATCAAACACTATTGTTGCTTGATCCATCAATTCTCGTGGGATCGACCCTTACTCACGTAAGGTATTACTTGGTATGACCCGGTGCACTTGCCGGTACGTTTGTGGGTTATAAAATACCGCATCAAGTTTTTGGCGCCGTTGCTGGGGATTGACTGTGATTGACAACTATTAGTTTTTTTATTGCTTAGATTAGGCGTTTTATTTTTAATTTTATTTAAAATTTGCTTTAAATATTTTCGAAAAAAAATAAAATTTTTAATTTTAATTTTCCTTATTTCACTATTTATTTATTTTTTTCCTTTCTTCCATTTTTTTCGCCTTCGTTTCCCTGTTTTCTTTTTTTTATTATTTTACTTTTTAATTTTTTTCCTTTCTTTTAAAAAAAAACTTTACCTCTTTTTTTTTCTTTTGTTACACTTTCTTTCGTTTACTTCCCCCCTCCCCTGTTCCTTCTTTATCGTTCCCATTTTTTATTTTGTTTTAAAAAAATATTTTTTAATAAATAAATAAATAGTACTAATATTTTTCTTAATTTCTAAAATTAAGTTTGGTGTCCCCTTAGTTGTTTTTTTTTAGTTTAAATCTCCTTTATGTTCTTTCTTCTTTGCTTTCCTATTTACCACATGGTGCGTTTAATCCTTTTTGGTGTTTTGTGCTAAGGAAAAATAATGGAGAGAGATCACATGGGTTACTATTCACACTCGAGTAGTGATTCATATTATGGTGGATGGAGGAACTATCCAAATTTTGGTTGGCAAGGTCAAAACCAAAGAAACTTCAATGCTCCATGTTCCAACTATCAAGAGCCACCACCTCCATATTCATACCACAAACCACCATCTCCATATTCATACCAAGAACTACCACCTTTCTATCCATATCAAGAACCATCATCCTTCTACCCATATCAAGAGCCACCATCTGATGGTGCTTTTGTGGAAAAACGAATTCCAAACACACAACTCACCGGCAAGTATACCGGGTCGCATCAAGTAGTAATAACTCACTTAGAGTGAGGTCGATCCCACAGGGATTGATGGATCAAGCAGCTTTAGTGGGTGATTAGTTTAGTCAAGCTAACATGAAGGGAAATTGGATGAAATGTAGCCAACAGAAAGTAAATTGACAAGAATTATAAATGACAGAATGTAAATAGGCAAAAAACTTAAAGAGTAAGAAATATAAATTGACAGAATCTTAAATGACAAGAAATGTAATTGCATTAAATATAAAGGGGATTTGGTGCAAGGAATTTAAATAGAGTAATAGATCAGAACTCAAAACTTTTGTAGCAAGCTTAAATTGCAGGAAAGTAAATTGGGAGCAATGTAAACAGAGAAGCAAAATTGCTGTGAATCAGAACTTAGAACAATTGCAAAAGAATTAAATTGCATGAAAAGTAAAAGGACTTGGGTGCTGGGAATTAAAATTCAACAAGAGAATGTAAGGAGCAATCAAGCAGAAGAGTAACTTGCAACAGATCTTAAACAGAAAGCAGAATTGCTTGAAGAAGCAAACAGAAATTAAATTCAGTTTAATTGCAATGAGATTGAAGATCTCAGGAAATCAAAGAGATTAGAAAACAAGTCTAGATCTCAATTCCTTCCTTGATCCAACAGAGAACAAATTGTAGATGAAAGAAAGATGAAGGCAGTAAATGAAAGCTCAAATTCAATTCTCAATTCACTAAGATTATGCAGAAGAACAAAGAAATTTTAGACCAAGTGAAACAGAATTCCTTCAATTCTTGATACAAAATTCAAAACAGAAAAGAAAACTAAAGAGAGAGATCTCTATCCTACTCCTAATGCTCCCTAGTGGAGCCAGCCTTCTTAACAAAGATGAAAATGATGCCTTATATAGGCTTTTCACAAAATGAAAATAAAAATCAAAAATGAAATTCTAAACAAAATTATAATTAAAATAAATTCCTAAGCTAACTTGTTCTTGTGCCTTTGAGTGATGATGTGGGCTTTGCTTGCTTTGGATTTGAAAAGAGATGGGTCCAGTTGGCCTTGGTTCAATTGATGAAGAATTGAATCCAATTTGATTTTTAATTGAATTTTGGACCATGGGTGTTACTCCCAGGGAACGGCTCAGTTGATTAAGTGAACCGAGCTCTCTATTTGCTTGTGGCGTGCCAATTTGTGCGTCTCACTTGCTCCTTGGCGTGCCAAAGTATGGGGAGTGGAGGAGAGTAGCGGTCAGTTTGAAAAATGAACTGAGCTTTCCTTCTTTCCTTGTGTAGCGCCCCACTTTAGAGTGTGATGCCTTGAGTTCGAACCTTGGGAGAGCCATTTTGGCTTATTTTCTTTGCATCAAGAGTAGCGCTCCTCCCTTGTTCTCCATGGAGCTCCTAGGTTCGAATCCTTGCTAATTCATTTTGGCTTATTTTCCTTGCAAGATTTGTAGCATGAGGTCCCTTGTTCGAACCTTGGAGAAGGCTTTTTGGCCAATTTTTGCTTGTTTTCCTTGCAAGGAGCGTTCCTTGCTTCCCTTGGGTCATAAGTTCGAAACTTGGTGGCTTCATTCCTTGAGATTTTGCTTTGAATTTATTTTTGAAGAAGCCCGATAAAGCTCACTTAGTGAACTGAGCTTTATGCTCTTGCCTTGCTTTCTTTGATGCTCAGTTAACTAAGTTAACTTAGCTTTGTGCCTTGCTTCCCTTTTTTTTGTTCCTTGTTGTGAGACACGCTTTTCTTCCCTTGGTTTGGTCATGGGCCACGCTTTTAAAAGCGTGACCTATGGCTCCAAAGTATGCTCCAACTTCAAAGTGTGCCCCAAAGCTCTTTTTAACTTATTTTGTGCTTCTTTGCTTCTTTTTCTTCTTATTTCCTACAAGATTTATAAAATTAAAAGATCAAGAAAATATACCATTTAAGCACAAAAGCATTCAATATTTAAGCACAAATCATCAATTTCTTGTATGAAAAAGCATAGAAAAACATGACATGGTGACATGTCATCACAACACCAAACTTAAACCTTGCTTGTCCCCAAGCAAGAAAAGAATCATGCAATAGAAATTGACAATCCAAGGTAAGAAGAATAGCAAGTTAATGTTCATGGCAAGCTAGTTTTCTATGCATGCTACAATCACAAAAAAAAAATGTAAATGATTGATGCTTCTATCTAGCTCATTTTATGAAATCTTTTCCTTATAATTCTTCCTTGAAACAAGCTTTTGATTTTTTTTATTAGCTTCTCCTTTTGGGTGCTTTGCCCCCATGAGTTAATAACAAAGCTACGATTCTAACTGCTTTGTTTTCAAGTATTACCACTTGATACATAAGCACCACAAGCATTTAATTAGAGGACTTCATTAAGCTCATTTTTTTTGACTCTCTAATCATTGATGCTCAGAACCTTGAGCTTTGAGGGAGTGCTTTTGCACTTGAGCCTAGCCTTGACTTCTAAGTGTTTTGTTTTCAAGCATTTGGCTTGATACATAAACACCACAAGCACTTAACAAATAAATTGCCATTGGTACTCAGAGCCTTCAGCTTTCCCATTCTTTCCCTTTTTCTTTTCTTGCCTTAATTGCATTTGCTTCTTCAAGGTTTTCATGATTTTCAAAAGATTTCACAAAATGTTCTAGATGAAAACTTCAATTAAATAAAATCTAATGCAATTGAGCAACAATCAAACATACTAGCTTTCCAATACTTGTATGCACATGCTAAGTTCTTCTTTAATGCCTTGTTTGTTTATGATCATGATACTTTACTGCTTTAAGCTTTACAAAACTCAAGTTGGTAGTCATAATGGCATGGCAACATGTTACAAATCAATATTCAAGCTATGCTTATCATACCACACATGCATACAGAGGATATAAAGACAATCATGCAAAATAAAGTGCTGGAAACAAAGGAGAGGAAAAGGAACTTTACAACCTTGTAGTCCATCTTCTCTATTGTTGTCATTTTCCTCTTATTCTTCCCTTTCCCTTGCCAAACTTAGAATGCTTGCTCATCCTCAAGCAACAATTAGAACAATGGCTATGGGACTAAGATGGTTCATGAATGTCTTATACAATGAAATGTTAGTAGCACATGTGTTTAAGCAAGCAAAAATTGAAGAATAACTATCAAGGCACAAGAGACAAAGACATTTTGATTGCATAGATAAGAAGGTGTGCACAATACATTGCATAAAAGATAAGTGGCACACCAAACTTAGTGTGACACTTTCACATGGAATTAATGCAAGTATCTAGTAAATATTGGAACCAAATTTTGTTGCATAGCAACACCAAACTTAGAATGCAACCATATGTCAATTTTTTTAAACTAAAACTAAACAAGAGAAACAGTTATTTGTTGAATACAATTGATGAGCGGATAATTTATACGCTTTTTGGCATTGTTTTTAGGTAGTTTTTAGTAAGTTTAAGCTACTTTTAGGGATGTTTTCATTAGTTTTTATGTTAAATTCACATTTCTGGACTTTACTATGAGTTTGTGTGTTTTTCTATGATTTCAGGTAAATTCTGGCTGAAATTGAGGGACTTCAGCAAAACTCTGATAGGAGGCTGACAAAGGACTGCTGATGCTGTTGGAATCTGACCTCCCTGCACTCAAAATGGATTTTATGGAGCTACAAAACTCCAAATGGCGCGCTCTCAACGGCGTTGGAAAGTAGACATCCAGAGCTTTCCAGCAATATATAATAGTCCATACTTTATTCGGAAATTGACGACGTAACTTGGTGTTAAACGCCAAGTACATGCTGCTGTCTGGAGTTAAACGCCAGAAACACGTCATGACCCTGAGTTGAACGCCCAAAACACGTTATAACTTGGCGTTCAACTCCAATAAAAGCCTCAGCTCGTGGATAGATCAAGCTCAGCCCAAACATACACCAAGTGGGCCCCGGAAGTGGATTTATGCATCAATTACTTACTCATGTAAACCCTAGTAGCTAGTTTAGTATAAATAAGACTTTTTACTAGTGTATTAGTCATCTTTTGACCACGTTTCATCTTTGGTCTCAGTTTTGTATTATTCTTCATCTTAGGAGGCCATTGAGCACATTTTAGGGGGCTGGCCATTCGGCCATGCCTGAACCTTTCACTTATGTATTTTCAACAGTGGAGTTTCTGCACACCATAGATTAAGGGTGTGGAGCTTTGCTGTACCTCAAGTTTCAATACAATTATTATTACATTCTATTCAATTCTCTTCTATCCTTATTCCAAGATATACGTTACACTTAACTTTGATGAATGTGATGATCCGTGACACTCATCATCATTCTCACCTATGAACGCGCGTGACTGACAACCACTTCCGTTCTACTCTAGGCCGGGCGCATATCTCTTAGATTCTCCAACAGAATCTTCGTGGTATAAGCTAGATAGATGGCAGCATTCATGAGGATCCGGAAAGTCTAAACCTTGTCTATGGTATTCCGAGTAGGATTCTGGGATTGAATGACTGTGACGAGCTTCAAACTCCTGAAGGCTGGGCGTGATGACAAGCGCAAAAGAATCAAGGGATTCTATTCCAACCTGATTGAGAACCGACAGATGATTAGCCGTGCTGTGACAGAGCATAGGAACGTTTTCACTGAGAGGATGGGATGTAGCCATTGACAACGGTGATGCCCTACATACAGCTTGCCATGGAAAGGAGTAGGAAGGATTGGATGAATGTAATAAGAAAATAGAGATACGAGAGGAGCACAGCATCTTCACACACTTATCTGAAATTCCCACTATTGCTGTACATAAGTATCTCTATCCCTTTTATTTTCTATTTATTTATTAATTTTTGAACTCACCATAAACCAATTTAATCTGCCTAACTGAGATTTACAAGGTGACCATAGCTTGCTTCATACCAACAATCTCTGTGGGATCGACCCTTACTCACGTAAGGTATTACTTGGATGACCCAGTACACTTGCTGGTTAAGTTGAACGGAGTTGTGGAAAGAAAAAGCTTCTCTAACAGTGCCTGGAACTCTTGTATCACAATTTCGTCCACCAAGTTTTTGGCGCCGTTGCCGGGGATTGTTTGAGTATGGACAACTGACGGTTCATCTTGTTGCTCAGATTAGGTAATTTTTTTTTTCAAAAATCTTTTTCAAAATTTTTCTTTTCTTTTTCATTTTTCTAAACTTTATTTTCAAAAAAAAAATTAATAAAAATCCAAAAAAATTAATAAAATCATAAAAATCAAAAATATTTTGTATTCCTGTTTGAGTCTTGAGTCAATTTTTAAGTTTGGTGTCAATTGCATGCTTTAAAAATTTTTCTTGCATTTTTCGAAATTCCATGCATTCATAGTGTTCTTCATGTTCTTCAAGTTGTTCTTGACAAGTCTTCTTGTTTGATCTTGATGATTTCTTGTTTTGTGTTGTTTGTTGTTTTTCATATGCATTTTTCGTTTGTTAGAGTCCATGCATTAAAGATTTCTAAGTTTGGTGTCTTGCATGTTTTCTTTGCATCAAAAATTTTTCAAAATTATGTTCTTGATGTTCATCATGATCTTCAAAGTGTTCTTGGTGTTCATCTTGACATTCATAGTGTTCTTGCATGCATCTTGTGTTTTGATCCAAAATTTTCATGTTTTGGGTCATTTTTATGTTTTTCTCTCTCATCATTAAAAATTAAAAAAGATTCAAAAAAATATCTTTTCCTTAATTTTCTCCAAATTTTCGAAATTTTGGGTTGACTTGGTCAAAAAAATTTTAAAAATTAGTTGTTTCTTACAAGTCAAGTCAAAATTTCAATTTTAAAAATCTTATCTTTTCAAAATCTTTTTCAAAAATCATATCTTTTTCATTTTTTTTCTATTTTTCGAAAATTTTGAAAATTATTTTTCAAAATCTCTTTTTCTTAACTTTATTTCATAATTTTTGAAAATCCACTAACAATTAATGTGATTGATTCAAAAATTTGAAGTTTGTTACTTTCTTGTTAAGAAAGGTTCAATCTTTAAATTCTAGAATCTTATCTTTTAGTTTCTTGTTAGTCAAGTAATTAATTTTAATTTTAAAATCAAATCCTTTTCAAAATATATTTTTTATCTTTTTTATCTTATCTTTTTATCATATCTTTTTCAAAATTTTATCTTTTTCAAAAATTTGATTTCAAAATATCTTATCTAAACTTCTTATCTTCTTATCTTTTTCAAATTTGATTTTAATATCTTTTTCAACCAACTAATTAACTTTTTGTTTGTTTCTTATCTTTTTCAAAACCACCTAACTACTTTTTCCTCTCTAATTTTCGAAAATATCTCATCCCTTTTTCAAAAATTCTTTTTAATTAATTAATTGTTTTAAATTTTAATTTTAATTATATATTATCTTTAATTTTCGAAAATCACTAACCACTTTTTTAAAATTATTTTCGAAAATTTTCTATCTCTCCTCTTCTTCTATTTATTTATTTATTTACTAACACTTTTCTTCACTTCTCTTCATCTCAAATCACCACCTCTATCCTTACCCATTCTTCTTCACTCTTCTTCCCTTTCTTCTTCTACTAACATAAAGGAATCTCTATACTGTGACATAGAGGATTCCTCTTTCTTTTCTTGTTCTCTTCTTCCCTATATGAGCAGGAACAAGGAAAAAGACAGAAGCTTCCACCTCTGAGTCATGGGAGATGGAAAGACTCATCTAAAGGGTTTATAGCTCAGTGGTAGAACATTTGACTGCAAATCAAGAGATCCCTGAGATACCTCAGGGGATACATGTTCCTCCACATAATTATTGGAAGCAACTAAAGATAGGAACACCAAAATCACTAGGGATCATGCAACAGAAGCAAGGAAGAAACATAAAGGAGCTCAAAAAGCACCATTGGACCTTCAAGAAGGCGCCACCCTCACTCAGGTGGACTTATTCCTTGTTCTTATTTTCTCTGCTTTTTCGGTTTTTATCCTTCATGTCTATCTATGTTTTGTGTCTCTACTTCATGATCATTAGGATGTAGTAACTATGTCTTAAAGCTATGAATAAATTCTATAAATCCTTCACCTTTTCTTAAATGAAAAATGTTTTAATTCAAAAGAACAAGAAGTACATGAATTTCGAATTTATCCTTGAATTTAATTTAATTATATTGATGTGGTGACAATACTTTTTGTTTTCTGAATGAATGCTTGAACAGTGCATATTTTTTATCTTGTTGTTTATGAATGTTAAAATTGTTGGCTCTTGAAAGAATGATGAACAAAGAGAAATGTTATTGATAATCTGAAAAATCATAAAATTGATTCTTGAAGTAAGAAAAAGCAGTGAAAAAAAAGAAAAGCTTGCAAAAAAAAATGGTGAAAAAAAAGAAAGAAAAAGAAAAAGCAAGCAGAAAAAGCCAATAGCCCTTAAAACCAAAAGGCAAGGGTAAAAAGGATCCAAGGCTTTGAGCATCAATGGATAGGAGGGCCTAAGGAAATCAAATCCAGGCCTAAGCGGCTAAATCAAGCTGTCCCTAACCATGTGCTTGTGTCATGAAGGCCCAAGTGAAAAGCTTGAGACTGAGTGGTTAAAGTCGTGATCCAAAGCAAAAAGAGTGTGCTTAAGAGCTTTGGACACCTCTAACTGGGGACTCTAGCAAAGCTGAGTCACAATCTGAAAAGGTTCACCTAGTCATGTGTCTGTGGCATTTATGTATCCGGTGGTAATACTGGAAAACAAAATGCTTAGGGCCACGGCCAAGACTCATAAGTAGCTGTGTTCAAGAATCAACATACTTAACTAGGAAAGTCAATAACACTATCTGAACTTCTAAGTTCCTAGAGAAACCAATCATTCTAAACTTCAAAGGAAAAAGTGAGATGCCAAAACTGTTCAGAAGCAAAAAGCTACAAGTCCCGCTCATCTAATTAGAATTAATATTCATTGATATTTTGGAATTTACAGTATATTCTCTTCTTTTTATCCTAATTGATTTTCAGTTGCTTGGGGACAAGCAACAATTTAAGTTTGGTGTTGTGATGAGCGGATAATTTATACGCTTTTTGGCATTGTTTTTAGGTAGTTTTTAGTAAGTTTAAGCTACTTTTAAGGATGTTTTCATTAGTTTTTATGTTAAATTCACATTTCTGGACTTTACTATGAGTTTGTGTGTTTTTCTATGATTTCAGGTAAATTCTGACTGAAATTAAGGGACTTGAGCAAAACTCTGATAGGAGGCTGACAAAGGACTGCTGATGCTGTTGGAATCTGACCTCCCTGCACTCAAAATGAATTTTCTGGAGATAAAAAACTCCAAATGGCGCGCTCTTAACGGCGTTGGAAAGTAGACATCCAGAGCTTTTCAGCAATATATAATAGTTCATACTTTATTCGAAAATTGATGACGTAACTTGGCGTTAAACGCCAAGTACATGCTGCTGTCTGGAGTTAAACGCCAGAAACACGTCATGACCCGGAGTTGAACGCCCAAAACACGTTATAACTTGGCGTTCAACTCCAATAAAAGCCTCAGCTCGTGGATAGATCAAGCTCAGCCCAAACATACACCAAGTGGGTCCCGGAAGTGGATTTATGCATCAATTACTTACTCATGTAAACCCTAGTAGCTAGTTTAGTATAAATAAGACTTTTTACTAGTGTATTAGTCGTCTTTTGACCACGTTTCATCTTTGGTCTCAGTTTTGTATTATTCTTCATCTTAGGAGGCCATTGAGCACATTTTAGGGGGCTGGCCATTCGGCCATGCCTGGACCTTTCACTTATGTATTTTCAACAGTGGAGTTTCTGCACACCATAGATTAAGGGTGTGGAGCTCTGCTGTACCTCAAGTTTCAATACAATTATTATTACATTCTATTCAATTCTCTTCTATCCTTATTCCAAGATATACGTTACACTTAACTTTGATGAATGTGATGATCCGTGACACTCATTATCATTCTCACCTATAAACGCGCGTGACTGACAACCACTTCCGTTCTACTATAGGCCGGGCGCATATCTCTTAGATTCTCCAACAGAATCTTTGTGGTATAAGCTAGATAGATGGCGGCATTCATGAGGATCCGGAAAGTCTAAACCTTGTCTATGGTATTCCGAGTAGGATTCTGGGATTGAATGACTGTGACGAGCTTCAAACTCCTGAAGGCTGGGCGTGATGACAAGCGCAAAAGAATCAAGGGATTCTATTCCAACCTGATTGAGAACCGACAGATGATTAGCCGTGTTGTGACAGAGCATAGGAACGTTTTCACTGAGAGGATGGGATGTAGCCATTGACAACGGTGATGCCCTACATACAGCTTGCCATGGAAAGGAGTAGGAAGGATTGGATGAATGTAATAAGAAAATAGAGATACGAGAGGAGCACAGCATCTTCACACACTTATCTGAAATTCCCACTATTGTTGTACATAAGTATCTCTATCCCTTTTATTTTCTATTTATTTATTAATTTTCGAACTCACCATAAACCAATTTAATCTGCCTAACTGAGATTTACAAGGTGACCATAGCTTGCTTCATACCAACAATCTCTGTGGGATCGACCCTTACTCACGTAAGGTATTACTTGGATGACCCAGTACACTTGCTGGTTAAGTTGAACGGAGTTGTGGAAAGAAAAAGCTTCTCTAACAGTGCCTGGAACTCTTGTATCACAATTTCGTCCACCAACAATAACCAAGCCAAGATTTGTCATGAATAAGGATCTCTTGGTGATGTATTAACAAAAACAGTTAATAAAAGAAAACATAAAAAAATAAAGAAATGACTAAAACAAAAAGAATGCAAACGAAATGTCAAAACAAAAGAAAAATAACAATGCAAAGGCAATATGATCATGCAGACAAGTGATGTTGCTGGATGAGTTGCATAGAGAATAAGTGGCACACCAAACTTAGAATCTTGGTGTGTCACTTTCATTTTTTATTTGATGCAATCATCCAAAAAGATTGAAAATAATTTGTTGCAAGGCAACACCAAACTTAGAATGTAATCATATGCCAATTTATTGAAATTTAAACAAAGCATGGAGAAGAAATGTACCTACTGTCTACCTATTCTTCACTTTCTTCCTTTTCTTCCAGTTTGCTAAGAGGAATGACCTCAAAAGGGGGAAAGATTCAGCTACTGTCCCTTGTCTTGGCCTTTCCTCAGCAAGCTTCCTTTTGCAAATGGCTTGATTGATCTTGCTTGCTGGATTAGGGACAGAATTGGTGTTCTTGCTAGTTGCCTTCACTTCTTTGGATTCAAGACTTGGTTGCTGTGTGATTATTGGAGTTTTGTATTCATCCAGAGCCTTTTGAATTGGTGGTTCCATGAGCTTTTCCTCTATGTACTTCTCCGCTTCACTTGAGTTTGGAATTCTTTGGTTGTCTTTCTCACTTTCTTGCTCTTCCACTTCCTCCCTTACACTCAACATTTGACTTAATAGCTTTTTCATGGAGGAGGTTTTTTTTTCTTCCCAAGATTTCTTCATCTCCTCTTCATATTTTTCGATCACAGATTCAAAGGAAGTTTGTGAGGGTTGTGAATGTTCATGTTCCTTTGTCTCCTCAAGTGCAGTTTCATTTTCAAATATCTTCACCATCTCATTCTCCATTGGAGTTTCACTTTATACAGTAGCCTCCTTGTCTTGCTCTTCCACTTTCTCCTTCACATCCATCAATTGGTCTTCATTTTCCTTGCTTAGTAGTTCTAAGCGTTTCTCTGTGTCCTCCAATTGCTCATCCGTCTCCTGAAAAAGGATTTCTTGTTCTCTCCAGGATTGTTGTTGTTCCTCTACAATTCTGTTGAACATGGACTCAAGCTCTGAGAATCTTGAGTGGTTCATGGAAGTTTGTGTGGGTGGTGAGTTTTGAAAGGGCATTTCTGTTGAAGCATGGTCAAGTGATGATATTTTTGGATGAATATCATATGGAGCATTAGAATTCCCTTCCCAGCCACTATTAGAATAACGACTTTCATCATTTTGTGGTGGAGAAAAATATCTCATATGGTTTTCTTGCTCATCTTGTGTCTCTGAAGCAAATCTCCATGGATTGGAGTGCTTAGAATTTGTATTTTCTTGGTGATATTCCCAGCCACCATGAGAATAATGACTTGAATCATTTTGTGATGGTGAGAAATATCCCATTTAATTTTCTTGCTCATCTTGTGCATTCTGGAGTCAAACGCCAGAAACACGTCACGAACCAGCGTTGAACGCCAAAAATACGTTACAACTTGGCGTTCAACTCCAAAAGAAGCCTCTGCACATGTAAAGTTCAAGCTCATCCCAAGCACACACCAAGTGGGCCCCGAAAGTGGATTTCTGCATCAATTACTTACTTTTGTAAACCCTAGTAGCTAGTCTAGTATAAATAGGACATTTTACTATTGTATTAGACATCCGGGATTGTATTTTTGATCCTGTGATCACGTTTTGGGGGCTCACCATTCGGCCATGCCTGGACCTTCATCACTTATGTATTTTTAACGGTGGAGTTTCTACACACCATAGATTAAGGGTGTAGAGCTCTGCTGTACCTCGAGTTTTAATGCAATTACTACTATTTTCTATTCAATTCAGTTTATTCCTGTTCTAAGATATTCGTTGCACTTCACCATGATGAATGTGATGATCCGTGACACTCATCATCATTCTCACCTATGAACACGTGACTGACAACCACTTCCGTTCTACCTTAGACCGGGCGCATGTCTCTTGGATTCCATAATCAGAATCTTCGTGGTATAAGCTAGAATTGATGGCGGCATTCATGAGAGTTCAGAAAGTCTTAACCTTGTCTGTGGTATTCCGAGTAGGATTCAGGGATTGAATGACTGTGACGAGCTTCAAACTCGCGATTGTTGGGCATGATGACAAACACAAAAGGATCAATGGATTCTATTCTGGCATGATCGAGAATCGACAGATGATTAGCCGTGCTGTGACAAAGAATTTGGACCTTTTTTACTGAGAGGATGGGATGTAGCCATTGACAACAGTGATGCCCTACATATAGCTTTCCATGGAAAGGAGTAAGAAGGATTGGATGAAGGTAGTAGAAAAGCAGAGATTCAGAAGGAGCACAACATCTTCATACGCCTATCTGAAATTCCCATCAATGATTTACATAAGTATTTCTATCTTTATTCTCTGTTTATTTATTATTAATATTCGAAAACTCCATAACCATATATTATCCACTTAACTGAGATTTCCAAGATGACCATAGCTTACTTCATACCAACAATCTCCGTGGGATCGACCCTTACTCACGTAAGGTTTATTACTTGGACGACCCAGTGCACTTGCTGGTTAGTTGTGTAAAGTTGTGAAGAAAGTGCTGAGTTATAAACGCGCATACCAAGTTGAATGCCATTATTACAGATCACAATTGGGATTTTCGAAAATTTTGAAGACAGATAAGATAGAAGATATGATTTATAAAAGATAAATATGATAAGAAGAATATATAATTTAAAATTAAAAAGTTATGAATGATATTTGAAAAAGATAAATCTGAATTTTTATTTTGAAAAAGATTTTAAAAGATAATTGAGTTTTTTTTTTAAATTTGAAAAGAAGTTGGATGGGATTTGAAAAGGATTTGTGTTTATGAATTAAGATACATTTGATATTTTTGAGAAAGGGATTTTAGAAATTAGGATTAAAATTTTTGGAATTGAAGGATGAGAGTTTATAACATGTTTATGCAAGAAATCATGAATCGGAATATAAAAATTTTGAAAAGTGTGAATTAAAAACGAAATTACCTCCTCCCCACAATCCTGGCATTAAACGCCCAAACGCTACATGTTTTGGGCGTTTAACGCCCATTTGCAGCTTCTCCTGAGCGTTCAACACCCAGCTGTTGCTTCTAGCTGGCGTTGAACGCCAGGAACTCCTTTGTCACTGGGCGTTTTTCTGAACGCCCAGGACGCTATAAATCCGGCGTTGAACGACCAGAAGGTGCTTCTTTCTGGCGTTCAAAGCCCAGAAGATGCTTCTTTTTGGCGTTTAACGCCCAGATGGCTATCCTTACTGGCGTTGAACGCCCAGTAAGTGCTTCTTTTGGGCGTTCAGCGCCCAAAACAGCTCTTACTGGCTTTTTTTTTTTGCACCAGTGAGCTTCTTTTTGCTGTTTTATCCTCTGAATCCTTCTGTAACTCTGTGAACTCAAGAAATTGCTATTTTACCTTGAAGATAATTAACATAAACCTGTAAAAATCAATTAATTGACAAATAAGCTTTGTAAATGGTTGGGTTGCCTCCCAGCAAGCACTTCTTTATTGTCTTTAGTTGGACTAATACTGAGCTTTAATCAAGTCTCAGTTTTGAGCATTCTTGCTCAAAATTACTTTCAAGATAATGTTTAACTCTCTGTCCATTAACAATGAGCTTTTTGTTAGAATCATTATCCTAAAGCTCCACGTATCCATATGGTGACACACTTGTAATCACATATGGACCTCTCCACCAGGATTTCAATTTCCCGGGGAATAATCTAAGCCTAGAATTAAATAGCAGAACTTTATGCCCTGGCTCAAAGACTCTGGATGATAATTTCTTATCATGCCATCTTTTTGCTTTCTCTTTGTAAATTTTTGCATTTTCAAAAGCATTGAGTCTGAATTCCTCTAGCTCATTTAACTGGAGCAATCGTTTTTCTCCAGCTAACTTGGCATCAAGGTTTAGGAATCTGGTTGCCCAATAGGCCTTGTGTTCCAGTTCCACTGGCAAGTGACAGGCTTTTCCATACACCAGCTGGTATGGAGAAGTTCCTATAGGTGTCTTGAATGCTGTTCTGTATGCCCACAAAGCATCATCCAAGCTTCTTGCCCAATCCCTTCTACGGTTAATCATAGTCTATTCCAGAATTCTTTTAAGTTCTCTATTAGAGACTTCAGCTTGCCCATTTGTCTGTGGATGATATGTAGTAGCTACCCTGTCGCTAACTCCATATCGAACCAAAGCAAAGTAAAGCTGTTTATTGCAGAAATAAGTGCCCCCATCACTGATTAGAACTCTAGGGATACCAAATCTGCTGAAGATGTGTGTCTTAGTATCATTATTGGGTGTTGCAATAGCTTTCACCCATTTGGATACATAATCCACTGCCACCAGAATATAAGTGTTTGAGTATGATGGTGGAAAAGGTCCCATGAAGTCAATACCCCATACATCAAACAACTCAATCTCCAAGATCCCTTGTTGAGGCATGGCATAACTGTAAGGCAGATTACCAGATCTTTGGCAACTGTCACAATTAAGTACAAACACTTGGGAATCTTTATAGAGAGTAGGCCAATAGAAGCCACATTGGAGGACTCTTGTAGCTGTTCGCTCACTTCCAAAATGTCCTCCATACTATGATCCATGGCAGTGCCAGAGGATCTTCTGTGCTTCTTCTTTAGGCACACATCTACGGATTACTCCGTCTGCACATCTCTTGAAGAGATATGGTTCATCCCAAAGATAGTACTTTACATCCGTGATCAATTTCTTTGTTTGCTGCCTACTGTACTCTTTGGGTATGAATCTCACTGCCTTGTAGTTTGCAATGTCTGCAAACCATGGCACTTCCTGGATGGCAAAGAGGTGCTCATCCGGAAAGTTTTCAGAGATTTCAGTAGGAGGGAGGGACGCCCCTTCTACTGGTTCTATTCGGGACAGATGATCTGCTACTTGATTCTCTGTCCCTTTTCTGTCTCTTATTTCTATATCAAACTCTTGCAGAAGCAACACCCATCTGATGAGTCTGGGTTTTGAATCCTTCTTTGTGAATAGATATTTAAGAGCAACATGGTCAGTGTACACAATCACTTTTGATCCTACTAAATAAGATCTGAACTTTTCAATGGTGTAAACCACTGCAAGTAACTCTTTTTCTGTGGTTGTGTAGTTCTTCTGTGCGTCATTTAAAACGCGGCTAGCATAATAAATAACGTGCAGAAGCTTGTCATGCCTCTGTCCTAACACTGCACCAATGGCATGATCACTGTCATCACACATTAATTCAAATGGTAATGTCCAGTCTGGTTCAGAGATGACTGGTGTTGTGACCAGCTTAGCTTTCAGAGTCTCAAACGCCTGCAGACACTCCTTATCAAAGATAAATAGCGTGTCAGCAGCTAGCAGATTACTCAGAGGTTTGGCGATTTTTGAAAAATCTTTTATAAACCTCCTATAGAATCTTGCATGCCCCAGAAAGCTTCTGATTGCCTTAACATTGCCAGGTGGTGGTAATTTTTCAATTACCTCTACCTTAGCTTGATCCACCTCTATTCCCTTGTTCGAAATTTTGTGCCCAAGGACAATTCCTTCAGTCACCATAAAGTGACATTTCTCCCAGTTTAAAACCAGGTTAGTCTCTTGGCACCTCTTTAGAACAAGTGCTAGATGGTCAAGACAGGAGGTGAATGAGTCTCCAAATACTGAAAACTCATCCATGAAGACTTCCAGAAATTTTTCTACCATATCAGAGAAAATAGAGAGCATGCACCTCTGAAAGGTTGCAGGTGCATTGCACAGACCAAATGGCATCCTTCTGTATGCAAATACTCCAGATGGACATGTGAACGCTGTATTGAGCCTTCTGTAATCAATACACATACGCCACCCTGTAACTGTTCTTGTGGGAACCAGATCATTTTTTTCATTATGAACCACTGTCATGCCACCCTTCTTAGGGACGACTTGAACAGGGCTTACCCAGGGGCTATCAGAAATAGGATAAATAATCCCAGCCTCTAGTAATTTAGTGACCTCCTTCTGCACCACCTCCTTCATGGCTGGATTCATCCACCTCTGTGGTTGGACCACTGGCTTAGCGTCACCCTCCAATAGGATCTTGTGCATGCATCTGGCTGGGCTAATGCACTTAAGATCACTTATGGACCACCCAAGAGCTGTCTTGTGTGTCCTTAGCACTTGTATTAGTGCTTCCTCTTCCTGTGGCTCTAAAGTAGAGATTATGATTACAGGAAAGGTATCACCTTCTCCCAGAAATGTATATTTCAGGGATGGTGGTAATGGTTTGAGCTCGGGTTTAGGAGGTTTCTCCTCTTCCTGAGGGATTTTTAGAGGTTCTATTATTCTCTCTGGTTCCTCCAGATCAGGCTAAACATCTTTAAAGTTATCCTCTAGCTCTGATTCGAGACTCTCAGCCATATTGACCTCTCTTACCAGAGAGTCAATAATATCAATGCTCACGCAATCATTTTGGGTGTCTGGATGCTGCATAGCTTTGATAACATTCAACTTAAACTCGTCCTCATTGACTCTCAGGGTCACTTCCCCTTTTTGGACGTCAATGAGGGTTCAGCCAGTTGCTAGGAAAGGTCTTCCTAGAATGAGAGTTGCACTCTTGTGCTCTTCTATTTTCAGCACCACAAAGTCAATGGGAAAGGTAAATGGCCCAACCTTGACAATCATGTCTTCAATCATGCCTGATGGGTGTTTAATGGAACCATCAACAAGTTGGAGACATATCCGGGTTGGTTTGACTTCATCAGTCAACCCAAGCTTTTTGATAGTAGATGCAGGTATTAGGTTGATACTTGCCCCAAGATCACATAGAGCTTGCTTGGTACAAGTACCTTCTAATGTGCATGGTATCATAAAGCTTCAGGGATCTTTAAGCTTCTCAGGTAAGCTTTTCAGAATGACTGCACTGCATTCTTCAGTGAGGTAAACTTTTTCAATTTCCCTCCAATCCTTCTTATGACTTAAGATCTCTTTCATGAATTTAGCATAAGAAGGTATTTGCTCAAGTGCCTCTGCAAACAGAATCTTTATTTCAAGAGTCCTGAGATAGTCTGCAAAGCGGGAAAATTGCTTATCCTGTTCTGCTTGGCGAAGTTTCTGAGGATAAGGCATTTTGGCTTTGTATTTATCAACCATAATTGTTGTAGGTTTATTACCTACAGATGTGGGTTGAGAAGCCTTTTTAGAGGGGTTGCTATCAGTACTTGTATGTGTCTGATCTTCCACTGGCATTTGAATGCCAGGGGTGGAAGCTGGAGTGGTGTTAGACGCCAACTCCTTACCTGTTTCTGGTGTCTGAACGCCAGAACTGTGCTTCCTTTGGGCGTTCAACACCAATTCCTTGCTTGTTTCTGGCATTGAACGCCAGGACTGAGCATGGTTTGGGCTTTCAACGCCAGCTTTCCACCCATTTTCTGGCGTCTGAGCGCCAGAATTTTTCCTCTCTGGGCTCTGACTGTCCTCAGAGGGATTTTGGGTAGTAGTCTATTCATTTCTTGGCTTCCTGCTGCCTTGAAGTGAGGTATTTAATGTTTTCCCACTTCTTAATTGAACTGCTTGGCATTCTTCTGTTATTTGTTTTGATAACTGCTGTTCTGTTTGCTTCAACTGTATTTCCATATTCATATTAGCCATTCTTGTTTCTTGTAGTATCTCCTTGAATTCGGCTAGCTGTTTTGTTAGAAAATCCAGTTGCTGATTGAATTTAGTAACTTGTTCTGTAGGACTGAGTTCAACAGTTACTGTTTTAGCCTCTTCATTGATGGAAGGTTCACTGCTCAGGTACAGATGCTGATTTCTGGCAACTGTATCAATGAGCTCTTGAGCTTCTTCAATTCTCTTTCTCATGTGTATAGATCCACCAGATGAGTGGTCTAGAGAAATTTGAGCTTTCTCTGTAAGCCCATAATAGAAGATATCTAACTGCACCCACTCTGAAAATATTTCAGAGGGGTATTTTCTCAGCATCTCTCTGTATCTCTCCCAGGCATCATAAAGGGATTCATTATCTCCTTGTTTGAAGCCTTGGATGCTTAGCCTTAGCTGTGTCATTTGTTTTGGAGAAAAATAGTGATTCAGTAATTTTTTTGATAGTTGTTTCCATGTCTTTATGCTGTCCTTAGGTTGGTTATTTAACCACCTCTTAGCTTGGTCTTTTACAGCAAATGAAAACAGTAACAATCTGTAGACATCCTGATCTACTTCCTTATCATGTATTGTGTCAGCAATTTGTAAAAATTGTGCCAGAAACTCTGTAGGTTCTTTCTGTGGAAGACCGGAATACTGGCAACTTTGCTGCACCATGATAATGAGTTGAGGATTCAACTCAAAACTACTAACTTCAATGGAGGGTGTACAGATACTACTCCCATATGAAGCAGTAGTGGGGTTAGCATATGACCCTAGAGTCCTTCTGGACTGTTCATTTCCACTTAAGTCCATAATGGAGAAAGGGAGATGATGTAAATTTATTTTATTATATATAAAAATTTCGAAATAATAAAATAAAATAAAATAAAATAAAGACGACAATAAAATTAAAAATAACTAAAAATGAAAATAAAAAAAGAATTTGAAAATATTTTATGAAGATTTTCGAAAAAGTGAGGAGAGAGAAAGTGGTTAGAATAATTTTTTTTGAAAAAGCAATTTTTTTAAAAGGATAAAATTTAAAAAATTTAGAAATTGAAATCTGAATTTTTATATAAAAAATTCGAAAATATGGCTTAAAATTAGTTAGAAAATATATTTTTTGAATTTTAAATTTTATGATGAAAGAGAAAAACACACAAAAGACACAAGACTTAAAATTTTTAGATCTAATGCTCCTTGTTTTCGAAAATTTGGAGGGAAAACACTAAGGAACACCAAATTTAAAAATTTTAAGTTCAAAACACAAGGAAGACTCAAGAACACTTTGAAGAATCACAAGAACAACAAGAACAAGAGAAAGAACACCAAACTTAAAATATTTAGAAAACCAAAATAAATTTTCGAAAATTAAAGAAAATTAACAAGAAAACACCAAACGTAAAGTTTGGCACAAGATTCAATCAAAGAAAAATTATTTTTGAAAAAAATTTTAAAAAGAAGATACTCAATTACCAAGAACATAAGCCAAAGCTCTAGCCAACTGAGCTATAAATATAACGTGTTTTAATATTGTATATAAAAAATATATTTTTGAAAACTAATGTTTTGAAAAAGCACAAGAAAAACAAGAAAAGACATAGAACAAGAAAAACCAAAGATCAAACAAGAAAAATAAACAAGAACAACTTGAAGATCAAGGAAGAATAAAGAACACAAATTCGAAAATTTAAAGGAAAATATAAAATATGCAATTGACACCAAACTTAAAGTATAAAACTAAACTCATATAAAACTAAAAATTAATAAGGAAAAATAATATTTTTGAAAAAAAAATTGAAAAGAAAATAAAGGACTCAGATTTAATGACTCTATAGCAACAAAAATAAATTATTCCTGATCTAAGCAACAAAATAAACCTTTAGTTGTTCAAACTCGAACAATCCCCGGCAACGGCGCCAAAAATTTGGTGCACGAAAATTGCAATCACACTTTTGCAATTCGCACAACTAACCAGCAAGTGCACTGGGTCATCCAAGTAATACCTTATGTGAGTAAGGGTCGATCCCACGGAGATTGTTAGTATGAAGCAAGCTATGGTGATCTTATTAATCTTAGTCAGGATGCCAATAAGGTTCTTTGAATTTAATTGTAAAAAGTGAAAGTGTTTGGAATAAGTAATTGTTACTCAATAATGGAGAATATGTTGGAGTTTTGGAGATGCTTTGTCCTCTGAATTTCAGCTTTTCCCTTGTCCTCCTCTTCACACACGCAAGGCTCCTTCCATGGAAAGCTGTATGTAGGGCGTCACCGTTGTCAATGGCTACTTCCCATCCTCTCAGTGAAAATGGTCCAAATGCTCTGTCACAGCACGGCTAATCATCTGTTGGTTCTCGATCATGTCGGAATAGGATCCATTGATCCTTTTGCGTCTGTCACTACGCCCAACAATCACGAGTTTGAAGCTTGTCACAGTCATCCAATCCCAGAATCCTACTCGGAATACCACAGATAAGGTTTAGACTTTACGGATTCTCAAGGATGCTGCCATCAATTCTAGCTTATACCACGAAAATTCTGATTAAGGAATCTAAGAGATACTCATTCAATCTAATGTAGAATGGAGGTGGTTGTCAGACACACGTTCATGGATTGAGGAAGGTGATGAGTGTCACAGATCATCACCTTCTTCATAGTGAAGCACGAATGAACATCTTAGATAGGAACAAGCGTGCTTGAATGGAGAACAGAAATAATTGCATTAATTCATCGAGATGCTGTAGAGCTCCTCACCCCCAACAATGGAGTTTAGAGACTCATGCCATCACAAGGTATATAATTCAGATCTAAAATGTCATGAGATCCAAAATATGTCTCTAAAAGTTATTTAAATACTAAACTAGTAACCTAGGTTTACATAAAATGAGTAAACTAAGATGGATAGTGCAGAAATCCACTTCTGAGGCCCACTTGGTGTGTGCTGGGGCTGAGACTTAAGCTTTTCACGTGCTTGGGCTGTTTCTAGAGTTGAACGCCAGGTTGTAACCTGTTTCTGGCATTGAACTCTAACTTGCAACCTATTTCTGGCGCTGAACGCCAGACTGCAACATGGAACTAGCGTTCAACGCCAGTTTACGTCGTCTATCTTCGCGCAAAGTATGGACTATTATATATTGCTGGAAAGCCCTGGATGTCTACGTTCCAACCCAATTGAGGGCGCGACAAGTGGACTCCTGTAGCTCCAAAAAATTCATTCCGAGTGCAGGGAGGTCAGAATCCAGCAGCATTAGCAGTCCTTTTTCAGCCTAAATCAGATTTTTGCTCAGCTCCCTCAATTTCAGCCAGAAAATACCTGAAATCACAGAAAAATACACAAACTCATAGTAAAGTCCAGAAATATGATTTTTGCTTAAAAACTAATAAAATTCTATTAAAAACATACTAAAATCTACATGAAATTATCCCCAAAAAGCGTATAAAATATCCGCTCATCACAACACCAAACTTAAACTGTTTCTTGTCCTCAAGCAACTAGATAAATAAAATAGGATAAAAAGAAATCAAGAAGCAATAATATCTCAGAGTTTTAAGTGAAGCTTAGATTCTAATTAAATGAGCGGGACTAGTAGCTTTTTGTTTCCGAACAGTTTTGGCATCTCACTTTATCCTTTGAAATTCAGAATGGTTGGCATCCATAGGAACTCAGAATTCAGATAGTATTATTAATTCTCTTAATTTAGTATGTTGATTCTTGAACACAGTTACTTTATGAGTCTTGGCCGTGGCCCTAAGCACTTTGTTTTCCAATATTACGATCGGATACATAAATGCCACAGACACATAACTGGGTGAACCTTTTCATATTGTGACTTAGCTTTGCTAAAGTCCCCAATTAGAGGTGTCCAGAGTTCTTAAGCACACTCTTTTTGCTTTGGATCACGACTTTAACCACTCAGTCTCAAGCTTTTCACTTGGACCTGCATGCCACAAGCACATGGTTAGGGACAACTTGATTTAGCTGCTTAGGCCTGGATTTATTTCCTTGGGCCCTCCTATCCATTAATGCTCAAAGCCTTGGATCCTTTTTACCCTTGACTTTTGGTTTTAAGGGCTATTGGCTTTTTCTGCTTGCTTTTTCTTTTTCTTTCTCTCTTTTTTTTCTTTTTTTTTTTTTGCAAATTTTTTTCACTACTTTTTCTTGCTTCAAGAATCAATTTCATGATTTTTCAAATCATCAATAACATTTTTCTTGTTCCTCATTCTTTCAAGAGCCAACAATTTTAACATTCATAAAATTCAATATAAAAAATATGCACTGTTCAAGCATTCATTCAGAAGACAAAAAGTATTGCCACCACATATAAATAATTAGAATTTTCCTTATTAAGAACTCGAAAAAAAATTGCCTCTTTATTCTAAACATCTACTATTTTATTCATGTTTGATGATAATGAGAAAAATAAATTATAGCTTAATTGGAGATAAAATCAAAATAGATATACTAATTACTACTACTCATATATAACTTCTAAGGTAAATTCTTAATAAGAACAATTATCACAGAGTTAAGGCTAAGATTAGGACTCAACGACCTTTATTTTAGGAGGTGGATGCTCCTTTAGTCTGTGGGGTGCTTGGCCCTTCAAGAGATAACTTCTGACGCTTCAGTTCCTTCAGTTCACGCCCTTGCTTCTCTTGTTCTTTAAGCAGTTTGCAAATCGTGCTGTCTTGATTCTGCTGCTCTTGGATCTCCAGATATTCGTCTTCTTTCAGATCGAATTTAACTTCCGGGGTCACTGATCTCAGACCCATTATTTTGTGGTAATGGTCTGCATGTTCTTTGGTTAAGAACTTCTCTTGATTCCAAAGTTGTTTTGGAATATTCTCTTTCTTGCCTCTTGAAGTGGTTTTTTTCCCTTAGGTGCCATAATCTTGATGAGTTTTAGCTCAGTGATCACGGAAAAACACACCAAACTTAGAGGTTTGCTTGTCCTCAAGTAAAAGAAAGGAAATGAGAGGAATAGAAGGAGAGGTAATTTCGAAAATTCAAAAGATAAGATGAGATTTCGAAAAAGATAACTTTAAATTTAAAAAGATAATATGATGAGTGTGAAAAAAGATTTGAGAAGAGACTAAAAAGATTTGACAAGAATTCAAAAAGATAGATGAGTTTTGAAAAAGATTTGAAAAGAGATTGAAGAAGAATGAAGAAATACTTTTAGGATTAGGAATTTTTTTGCATTTTGAAGCTGAAAGATGAGAATTTGTAACATGTTTATGCAAGAAATCATGAATTTAAACATGAAAAATGAAAAAAATTTGAGTTGAAAACGAATTCACCTCCTCCCCATAATCCTGGCGTTAAACGCCCAAACACTGCATGTTTTGGGCGTTTAACGCCCATTTGTAGCTTCTCCTGGGCGTTCAACGCCCAGTTGTTGCTTCTAGCTGGTGTTGAACGCCAGGAACTCCTTTGTCACTGGGCGTTTTTCTGAACGCCCAGGACGCTGTAAATCTGGCGTTAAACGCGCAGAAGGTGCTTCTTTCTGGCGTTTAACATCCAGAAGATGCTTCTTTCTGGCGTTTAACGCCCAGATGGCTATCCTTACTGGCGTTGAACGCCCAGTAGGTACTTCTTTTGGGCGTTCAACGCCCAAAATAGCCCTTACTGGCTTTTTCGCACCAGTGAGCTTTCTTTTTACTGTTTTATCCTGCGAATCCTTCTGTAACTTTGTGAACTCAAGCAATTGCTATTTTACCTTGAAGATAATTGACATAAACCTGTAAAAATCAATTAATTAACAAATAAGCTTTGTAAATGGCTGGGTTGCCTCCCAGCAAGCGCTTCTTTATTGTCTTTAGCTGGACTATTACTGAGCTTTAATCAAGTCTCAGTCTTGAGCATTCTTGCTCAAAATTACTTTCAAGATAATGTTTGAGTCTCTGTCCATTAATAATGAATTTTTTTTAGAATCATTATCCTGAAGCTCCACGTATCCATACAGTAACACACTTGTAATCACATATGGACCTCTCCACCGGGATTTCAATTTTCCGGGGAATAATCTGAGCCTAGAATTAAATAGCAAAACTTTCTGCCCTGGATCAAAGACTCTGGATGATAGTTTCTTATCATGCCATCTTTTTGCTTTCTCTTTGTAAATTTTTGCATTTTCGAAAGCATTGAGTCTGAATTCCTCTAGCTCATTTAACTGGAGCAATCGTTTTTCTCCAGCTAACTTGGCATCAAGGTTTAGGAATCTGGTTGCCCAATAGGCCTTATGTTCTAGTTCCACTGGCAAGTGACAGGCTTTTCCAGACACCAGCTGGTATGGAAAAGTTCCTATAGGTGTCTTGAATGCTGTTCTGTATGCCCACAGAGCATCATCCAAGCTTCTTGCCCAATCCCTTCTACGGTTAATCACAGTCCATTCCAGGATTCTTTTAAGTTCTCTATTAGAGACTTTAGCTTGCCAATTTTTCTGTGGATGATATGGAGTAGCTACCCTGTGGCTAACTCCATATCGAACCAAAGCAGAGTAAAACTGTTTATTGTAGAAATGAGTGCCCCCATTACTGATTAGTACTTTAAAGATACCAAATCTGCTGAAGATGTGTTTCTGGAGGAATTTCAGCACTGTCTTAGTATCATTAGTGGGTGTTGCAATAGCTTCCACCCATTTGGATACATAATCCACTGCCACCAGAATATAAGTGTTTGAGTATGATGGTGGGAAAGGTCCCATGAAGTCAATACCTCATACATCAAACAACTCAATCTCCAAGATCACTTGTTGAGGCATGGCATAATTGTGAGGTAGATTGCCAGATCTTTGGCAACTGTCACAATTAAATACAAACACTCGGAAGTCTTTATAGAGAGTAGGCCAGTAGAAGCCACATTGGAGGACTTTTGTAGCTGTTCGCTCACTTCCAAAATGTCCTCCATACTGTGATCCATGGCAGTGCCAGAGGATCTTCTGTGCTTCTTCTTTAGGCACACATCTACGGATTACTTCGTCTTCACATCTCTTGAAGAGATATGGTTCATCCCAATGATAGTACTTTTCATCTGTGATCAATTTCTTTGTTTGCTGCCTACTGTACTCTTTGGGTATGAATCTCACTGCCTTGTAGTTTGCAATGTCTGCAAACCATGGCACTTCCTGGATGGCAAAGAGGTGCTCATTCAGAAAGGCTTTAGAGATTTCAGTAAGAGGGATGCACAGGCCAAATGGCATCCTTCTGTATGCAAATACTCCGGATGGACATGTGAATGCTGTTTTCTCTTGATCTTGGGGATCTACTGCAATTTGATTATAACCTGAATATCCATCCAGGAAGCAGTAGTACTCATGACCTGCTAGTCTTTCTAGCATCTGGTCTATGAATGGTAAAGGAAAATGATCATTTCTGGTAGCTGTATTGAGCCTTCTATAATCAATACACATATGCCACCCTGTAATTTAGCTTCTCTTAGTTTCCTCTTCAGAGTCCTTTCAGGTTCAGGATCAGCTTCAACAAGAATGCATTTTTCCTTATTCCTGCTCATATGAGAAAGAAGAGAACAGAAAAGGAAGAGGAATCCTCTATGTCACAGTATAGAGATTCCTTTATGTTAGTAGAAGAAGAAAGGGAATAAGAGTGAAGAAGAATGAATAATCCAAACACAAGGGTGAGGATAGGGGCAGAGATTGGAGATGAAGAGAAGTGTTAGTAATTGAATAAATAAATAGAATAAGATGAGAGAGAGAAGTTTTCGAAAATAATTTTTGAAAAGAAGTTAATGATTTTCGAAAATTAAAGGGGAAATAAAATTAAAATTAAAATTTAAAATAATTAGTTAATTAAAAAGAATTTTGAAAAAAGGATGAGATATTTTCGAAAAATTGATAAGGAAAATTAGTTAGGTGATTTTGAAAAAGATAAGAAACAAATAAAAAGTCAATTAGTTAGTTGAAAAAGATTTGAAAATTAATTTTGAAAAGATAAGAAGATAAGAAGATATTTTGAAATCAAATTTTTGAAAAAGATAAAATTTAAAAAGATATGATAAAAAGATATGATTAAAAAGATATGGCTGGAAAATATTTAATTTTTAAAATTAAAATTGATTACTTGACTAACAAGAAACTAAAAGATATGATTCTAGAATTTAAAGATTGAACCTTTCTTAACAAGAAGGTAACAAACTTCAAATTTTTGAATCAATCACATTACTTATTAGTTAAGTTTCGAAAATTATGAATTAAAGATAAGAAAAAGATTTTAAAATTCAAATTAAAAATTTTCAAAAAATAGTAAGAAAAATGAAAAAGGTTTGATTTTTGAAAAAGTTTTGAAAAGATAAGATTTTTAAATATTGAAAATTTGACTTGACTTACAAGAAATAACTAATTTTAAAATTTTTTTGACTAAGTCAACTCAAATTTTCAAAATTTTGAGAGAAAAAAGGAAAAGATATTTTTTATTTTTAAATTTTTAATGATGAGTGAGAAAAACACAATTATGACCCAAAACATGAAAATTTTGGATCAAAACACATGATGCATGCAAGAACACTATGAATGTCAAGATGAACACCAAGAACACTTTGAAGATCATGATGAACATCAAGAACATATTTTTGAAAAATTTTTTATGCAAAGAAAACATGCAAGATACCAAACTTAGAAATCTTTAATGCTTAGACACTATGGATGCAAAAATGCATATGAAAAACAACAAAAATTACAAAACAAGAAAATTTAAAGATCAAACAAGAAGACTTACCAAGAACAACTTGAAGATCATGAAGAACACTATGAATGCATGAATTTTCGAAAAATGCAAAAATAAGATGAATATGCAATTGACACCAAACTTAAAACATGACACTAGACTCAAACAAGAAACACAAAATATTTTTTTCTTTTTTTTTTTTGAAAACATATAGGAAAAAGGAAGTAATGAATTCAAAGTCCTCAATCAAAATCCCAAGAATCATACCAAGTTAGTCTAAAGCTTGATGGCCAGCCAAGCTTCAGCATACCATTTTGAAACTCTAGAATTTATTCTTAAAAACTCTGAAGGATTTTTCGAAAACAGAGGGAGGAAATTTTTTGAAAGATTTTTGAAAAAAAAATTTTTTGAAAATAAATGAAAAGAAAATTACCTAATCTGAGCAATAAGATGAACCGTCATTTGTCAAAACTCGAACAATTCCCTAGCAACGGCGCCAAAAACTTGGTGTTGTTGCCGGATTAAAAACTTGGCACCATTGTGGTCTGGAAACAGTTGTGAAATTGTTGTTCAAAATTGATTGTCCCTGGTAACGGCGCCAAAAACTTGGTGCACGAAATTGTGATATCTAATAATGGCATTCAACTTGGTATGCGCGTTTATAACTCAGCACTTTCCTCACAACCTCGCATAACTAACCAGCAAGTGCACTGGGTCGTCCAAGTAATAAACCTTACGTGAGTAAGGGTCGATCCCACGGAGATTGTTGGTATGAAGCAAGCTATGGTCATCTTGTAAATCTCAGTCATGCGGATAATAAATGGTTATGGAGTTTTCGAATAATAATAATAAATAAACAGAAAATAAAGATAGAAATACTTATGTAGATCATCGATGGGAATTTCAGATAGGCATATGAAGATGCTGTGCTCCTTCTGAATCTCTGCTTTCCTACTGCCTTCATCCAATCCTTCTTACTCCTTTCCATGGCAAGCTGTATGTAGGGCATCATTGTTGTCAATGGCTACATCCCATCCTCTCTGTGAAAAAGGTCCAAATGCTCTGTCACGGCACGACTAATCATCTGTCGGTTCTTGATCATGTCGGAATAGAATCCCTTGATTCTTTTGCGTTTGTCATCACGCCCAACAATCGCGAGTTTGAAGCTCGTCACAGTCATTCAATCCCGGAATCCTACTCGGAATACCGCAGACAAGGTTTAGACTTTCCGGATTCTCATGAATGCCGCCATCAATTCTAGCTTATACCACGAAGACTCTGATCTCACGGAATGGAAGGCTCGGTTGTCAGGCGAGGGCAACCATGCGTCGTGCATCAGGAATCCAAGAGATACACATTGTAGCTTTCGCTTGTAGAACGGAAGTGGTTGTCAGGCACGCGTTCATAAGGACGGATGATGATGAGTGTCACGGATCATCACATTCATCAGGTTGAAGTACAAGTAGTATCCTAGAATAGAAATAAGATTGAATTTGAATAAAAGATAGTAGTAATTGCATTAAAACTCGAGATACAGCAGAGCTCCACACCCTTAATCTATGGTGTGTAGAAACTCCACCGTTGAAAATACATAAATGATGAAGGTTCAGGCATGGCTGAATGGCCAGCCCCCAAAACGTGATCATAGGAAAAAAATACAATCCCCGGATGTCTAATACAATAGTAAAATGTCCTATTTATACTAGACTAGCTACTAGGGTTTACAGAAGTAAGTAATTGATGCAGAAATCCACTTCCGGGGCCCACTTAGTGTGTGCTTGGGTTGAGCTTGAACTTTACACGTGCAGAGGCTTCTTTTGGAGTTGAACGCCAAGTTGTAACATGTTTTTGGCGTTCAACTTTGGTTCGTGATGTGTTTCTGGCGTTTGACTCCAGAATGCAGCGTAGCATTGGCGTTAAGGGCCAGTATGCATCGTCTAATCCCGAATAAAGTATGGACTATTATATATTTCTGGAAAGCTCTGGATATCTACTTTCCAACGCTGTTGAGAGCGCACCATTTGGAGTTCTATAGCTCCAAAAAATCCATTTCGAGTGCAGGGAGGTCAGAATCCAACAACATCAGCAGTCCTTTGTCAGCCTTTTTTAAGAGTTTTGCTCAGGTCCCTCAATTTCAGTCAGAAATTACCTGAAATCACATAAAAACACACAAACTCATAGTAAAGTCCAGAAATGTGAATTTAGCATAAAAACTAATGAAAACATCCCTAAAAGTAGCTAGATCCTACTAAAAATTACCTAAAAACAATGCCAAAAAGCGTATAAATTATCCGCTCATCAAAATTCTATCAACCAATTGAGAAGCAAAGATCCTTGGAGATTCAAGGATGAGTACAAGCATAAGCCGCCATGACAATGAGCTTCCCAAATGTCCAACTTAAGGACTTTAACTAAAAGTGTTAGGTGGGAGACACCCCACCATGATATATTTTCTCCACTCTCTTGTAGATTTCAGTAATAAGTGATTTAAGTTACCATTGTAGGTAGTTCCCCATTTCATTTTAGTTGCCTTAATAATTTGATTGTTAGCATAGTAACATGTATGTTGTGCTTATTAGTAGATGAATAAATCCTAAAATCAAATTCTATTTTTGTGAATTGTATGATTTTTGATTGAATAAAGAGTTGTAGGCATTATAAGGAGCTCTTGGGCAATTTTTCTGCTTTAAAAAAAAGGGGGAGGGGGGATAGCGTGCGCGCACGCTGTACACGCACGCGCCCATAATTGGATGCAGCCCATACATTTTCCAGAGAGTTGGGCCTCTCTTGTGCGAACGTTGCGCTTTTAGCCCAACTCATTCCACGCGGACACGCACAACGTGCGTGCGCGTCCATACACCTTTAGGGGAAAGCACCCGGACGCGCAGTTGCCGCGTACGCGTCCCTAGGCTGATGGCACCAACCCATATATTTTCCAGAGTGGGCCTCCCTTGAGCCAGCACTAAGCCTCTGGCCCAACCTCTATCGCGCGGACGCGCACTGCGCGCCTGCGCACCCATGAGTCTATATGAGAATGTGTGCGCTCACGCACATGCCAATGAGCCGAGAGTTGTGCCAACTCTGGGCCAACATCAAGCCTCCAGCCCAACGCCTAGCACACGTGCGCGCACCGTACGCGCACGCACCTTTACCAATTCTCACCACCCACGCGTAGGCACTCAAGGCGCGCACGCGTCCATCCCTAAATTCATCAATGCACGCGGACGCGTGTTGTGCGCGCCCACATCGAATCAAAAACAGGATAACCCTAAGTACGCAAAGTGAGCAGCGCAGTCGCGCACAACCTCCCTTCCCCAACTTTTCCCCCCTCTCCTCCATTGCCACCCCTTCTTCACCGCACCGGCGCGCCTCCACCGTCGTCACCCATCTCTCCTCTCACCATCATCCCTATTCTCTCTCTCTCCTTCTCACTCATCTTTTCTCTCTCACTACCGTATTGTTGCCACCACCGCGTGCCGCCACCAGCGCCAATGGCAGCGACGATGACCGCCCTCGCCACGCCCCCTCCTCCTTCTCCATCTCTCCCTCACTCTCTCTTTCTCATACGCTCTCTTTCTCTCTCTCTCACCCACTTCCCAACCTCCCCACCTCTGCCACCAAACCACCGGTGACCCCCACGGCCACCACCATCAGAGGCAGTCATTTAGTCTGAGCATCCCCACTGCCCTCCTTCCTTCTCCACATCTGTTCCTATTTCCCAGGTTCTCAGCTCCCTGCCTCTGCCTTATTCCAACTCTATTCCTAGTTTACTGTTAGTTCTAGTTAGTTAGATTTTGATTTTGATTGCTAGGTTAGATAGAAATAACTGTTGTTAGGTAGCTAGGTTCTGGATAGAGGATTCTAGGCCTGATAATTGCGCCGTGTTTGTTTACCTTACTGAGCTTATGTTGATTGATTGCTGAGTGCTATTGATCTTGGTTGCCATGATGCATTCTTCATACATGTTTGCTATGTTTGCTGAGTGGAATGCTCTATCCCTGTTTGTTGCTGCCTGCTACATTTCTCACTCTAAAATTGTATTGCTACTGCCTGGTTATGTGACTTTTACTTGGGTATTACTTTGTGGATTCATATAACTCCCCTATTATTTTCTGCCTATCCAGGAACATCCAAATTTATGCGGAAATGATGCCAATTTTTTTCCAAACTGTTTTTGACTTTACATTCCCAATTTGGATTGAACTTGGCATCTTCAAACTAAGCTTTGCATAACTCATACCAAGTTCAATCCCCGGGATTTTCAGGCCAGTTTCCAAGTTTCACTTTGGTTCCCACGATTCACAGTGGCTAAAGGGATTTCACGAAATGCTTACTTGCGGAATTGAACCACAATTTGCAATTCTTCTTTTTACATTGTGCATTCTTCCATAATATTTGGTGTCTTCCCCTTGTGTAACTTTCCTTTTTGCTCAAGTTGATCTTCCACTTTCCATAGTTACACAATTGCTTTCTATTATTTGCACCACCATTTATTGTGAGTCCTTCTTCATGCACTTGTGGCATCTTTGTCTTCTCATGCTTGTGAACATCCTTATTGAGCACACTCTACGACTTTCTTTTGATTAGGCTATTCTCCCTCATACTGCTAATTTTCAACCGTAACATTCTAACTCTCTAACTTGTTTTGCTTCCTAACTTCTTGTCTCACTTCTCTTACTTCTTTGACCAATTTTTTGGGAATGATGATGAATATGCCTAATACATGAGTTTTGTCCTACCTTGTTTGCAATACTTGAATTCTTGGCTTATGGCTATGTTTTCTATGCTTAATTGCATTCCAAGTTTTCAATTTTGGTTCACAACATGATTACTTGCCATTTACCTTGCATCTTGAACATGCTTCTACTTGCTATTTACCTACTTGCTTAATTCCTTATTCTAATTTTCAGGATGTCAAACAAAGAAAAGAGGAAAGCATCATCTTCCAAAAAGAGGAAGAGAACACCAGACCCCACTCTCTCCTCACTAAGAGCTTATGCTCAAAACCCTCTAAATGACATAGAAAAGGCAAACCAACTACTACCGGCTCAGGATATGGTCAAGTTCCCAAATCTTTACTGTGAACTCAGATTCCCAACCTACAATTCAAAGAATCTGAACATTGAGAAGAAGCTAGTTATCCCATCAGATTTGACCGACATCATCCACCAACGCATTGACCAGATAGGTTTAGCTTTTGTGGATAGAGAGTTGAGCCGGGTGAACCGGTCTTGGGTACAAGAATTTTACTGTAACTTTTTCCACCACACCCTTAACTCGGTATTGGTTAGAGGAGTTGAGATACCTATCACCGAGGAGGTCATTGAGGATGCCCTTACCTGCCGGCCTAAGACCGGTGACACTGATGCCTTCCTACAGGCTGAGATAAAGTTTCACTGCATGACCTTCGATTTTGATGCACTAAGAGCAGTGGTAGCTACTCCAGAGGCCCCTTAGGTTATGGATGCTGAGAGCAAGGCACCCAAGGGGATGCACTTCAGTTATCTGAGCCGAGAGGCCAAGACTTGGCAGCAGATCTTCGCTCACTACCTCATGCCTACTACCCCTTTTACAGAGATCCCGGTTGCTATGCTGATCCTGATCAGCTGTATCATAGAAGGGAAGGAGGTTTATTACCCCCAATTGATCAGGAGATTTATGTGGAGAGCTCATATCAGAGGCACCTTTCCTTTTCCGGTTATGATCACTCAGATGATTCAGAGGGCCGGAGTTCCGTGGCACCAGGATGATGTATCACAACCCCACCGCTCCCTGCGAAAGAGCCAGTTACTATTCCATGGGGATCTTGGGTGCACGAGAAGCCTGCCTCCCGGTGCCGATCTCGGGCTAGAGCAGCAGTTGAGGGAGCTGGACCCTCTTCATCATCAGCCCCAGCAGGAGCATCTACATCAGCAGCTACAGCAGCACTTCCTTTACCACCATCACCAGCACCTCAACCGACTTACTTATTGGTTCAGCGTCTTTTCCGATTCATGGAGCACAGCAAGCGCCAGCTCATGCGTCGCCTGGATCAGATTGACCAGATGTTTGTGGCCAGGGCCTTGAGCTGCCCCCTCTTCTAGAGTCCTCCGGTTCAGATGAGAAAACCCACGAGGAGGAGCATGCCGATTTACACGATGAGGATACTCATGAGGAAGAGCCAGTTCACATGGAGACAGCACCACAGACCCAGGCTACCCAGGAGACACCTCAGCGACAGCCCCAGCCAAAGCCAGAACTGACTGGTGTACCTCTCCCTGATCCTCAGGATTAGCATCGGGGATGATGCTTGATCTTAAGTGTGGGGAGGTTGCCGGTGGCACCATTAGAAGACCGGTGAACATTTTAGCATATTTTCTAGTTATATTTCCTAGTTATCTTATTTTGCGCACGATTGTATATATTTGTCATTTTGGGTATTTTGGATACTTTTACCTTAGTTGTTGCATGTTTTGGAGGTTAGATATTTCATACTTTAGTTGGATTTTTCTTTATATAGTTATCTTTTTAGCTTGTGGTTGTGATTAGAAATTATTTTGGAATTGTCAAGACCTAGTTTTTGATTGAAAAAGGAAATGGTAAACTAAGAGATTTTTAGAATTTCTCAATCATAACAATGCTTAGTCAAATATTGAGATTTTCCAAGGAATTTAATTATAGGGCACCGCCCCAATTGATTGGAAAAATTCTGTGGAACTTGCTTGAATCCCATATTTTGTGAAGCATGTTTTGAGCTAAGAACACAAGCAAGTGAGTTTTGAGCCTATTGATGTGGTTACATTTTATAACCACTTATTTTCCTTCTTGTGTGCAATTGTTCTCTTTCTATGATTGTGATCCGTGATTTGCCCAATTCTATATGTCCATTTACTCCTTGTATTCATGCATTTATATGATTGAGGTCATTATTTCATTAGCTCACTTAACCAAATAGCCTACCTTTTACCATCCATTGCAACCAAATTTGAGCCTATGCTTAACCCAATTATTCTTCATTTTAGCACATTACAAGCCCTAAAGCGAAAAATAATAAAAGTCCCTTGTTTGGATCTTTGATTGGCTTAGGCTAGTGAGAGTGTCTATTATTCAAGTTTGGAGAGATTTGGGAACATTGGTTAGGATAAAAGGGATGTTTTGCATTTTTATAACTGGGAATTGGTGTATGCTCATGTATTGATTAAGTATAAGACCTTATGCATTGATATTCTTGAAAGAAAAAAAATGATAAGAAAAACAAAAGAAAAAGAAAAAAAATTTTATATGGAAAAAAGAAAAGAAAAGAAGAAAAAAATATATGTAGAAAAAGAAAAAAAGAAAGAAATATAAAGGGGACAAAATGACCCAAAGCAAAGCTCAAATAAAAGATCAATGCATAAGTGTTGTGAAATAAAAAGAAAATGCATGAGTATGTGAAAAGTGAAAGATGGGTAGTTAGGTTAGAACTCAATTATATAGGTCATTATATAGGTTAGGTGGGAAAGTTTAAGCTCATCAAATGTCCAAATTCTAGTCCACTTATCCATATATGATCCTATCTTGACCCTAGCCCCATTACAACCTATGAAAGACCTCATGATGAATGTATGCATGCATGGATTAAGTGTTGATTGTTAGAAGAAGATCAAATTTTGGAAAACAAGATTAAGAGAGAATCGAATGAATTAACCCTTAAACACTTGAGTGAGAAGAGTGGATACACATCCGGTGAGGGTTCCATAGCTCAATTACATGTGTTCACCCTTGTCACCTATATTCTTGCAAGTTTATGATTCTTTTGATAATCCAATGCAATTGTGGTTTGGAATTGATTCCTATTGCTCTAGCTCTTGTGCTTACACATGTCTTCTTGGAAATTGATTTGTTTTGACCAAGCATTTTCATTCACTTTAGGTAGTTGCATTTAGATAGATTGTATGTAGCTTAGTCGCATTTAATAAATGCCATACCCCTTAGTTCCTTCTTATTTTAGCATGAGGACATGCTAAGGTTTAAGTGTGGGGAGGTTGATAAACCCCGTTTTTAGGGTTTATCTTGTGTTGAATTTAGAGTATTTTGCTAACCTTTTCTCACATTTAGCCAATGAATTAGCATGATTTTGTAATCTCTCCCGTATTTTTGCTTGAATGTAAAAACATGCTTTTTAAGCCTTTAATGTGGTAATTTTAATTCATCCTTGATTCCATAAGATGCCTTGATGTGTTTGCTAGTAATCTCAGGTTAAAATAGGCTAGGCATGGATCAAAGGAGCAAGGAAGGAAGCATGCAAGTGGAGAGAAGCACAAAAAGCCACAGAATTGATCTCAGCCAAGGACGCGCACACGCACAAGGCGCTCGCGCGCACATCACAAAATCGGCCAGGGACGCGTACGCGTACCGTGCGCGCCCGCGCCGAAGGCCGCACGTGATTTTTAAATAGAACTCATGCCCAGCAATTTCTGGAAAGCTGTGGGGCCCAGTTACAACCAATTTTGGTACCAAAGTGCTTTAAAGGACCAAGGATTGAAGGGGGAGGCATCATTCTATCACTTTTGCATTCTAGCTTAGTTTTAGTTCATTCATTCACATTAGGATTAGTTTAGAAGTAGTTTCTAGAGAGAGAAGCTCTCACTTCTCTCTAGAATTAGGATTAGGTTTAGGTTAATCTCTCCTCTTAGATCTAGGATTAATCCATGCTTTGATTCACTATTTCTTTATCAATTCTTACTCCTCTCTTCTCACTCTCTCTAGTTTTGTATTTTAATTCTTGTGATTCTTCACTTTGTTGTGGATATATTTTTGTTCTTTTGTTTTCTTTCAATAATGCAATTTGAGGTAATTCATGAGAATTGTGATTTCCTTGATTGTTGTTGTTAATTCTTTGCATTCAATTGTTGTTAGAATTCTTTCTTGTTGTGATTTACTATACTTTTCTTTTGTACCTTCTAAGTGTTTGATGAAATGCTTAGGAGGATGTTAGAATAGAATTTCATGTTCTTGGCTTGGGAAGGCAACTTAGGAACTCTTGAGTTACTAATATCCAAGTGATTGATAGATGATAGCCATTGACTCTAGCCTTCATTAATTCAATTAGTGGAAACTAGGATTTATGGACTAGGATTGATACAACTCACTTGACTTTCTTTTGTTATTAGTTAAAGGATGACTTAGTGAGATTGATCCTTGCAATTATCATAATTGTGGTTAGTGATAATGATAAAGGTCCTTGATCATCAATCCTTTGCCAAGACCAGTTGTTAATAAATTTTCATTTTTATTTGCTTTTCATGTTTCTCATCTAAAACCCCAAAATAAACAAGTCCATAACCAATAACAAGAACACTACCCTGCAAGTCCTTTGAGAGACGACCCGAGGTTTAAATACTTCGGTTTATAGATTTTAGGGGTTTGTACTTGTGACAAACAAATTTTTGTATGAAAGGATTATTGTTGGTTTAGAGACTATACTTTACAACGAGACTTCATTGGTGAAATTCTAAACCGTCAAAAATCCAATAATCAATCCTTGCCTTTTTTTGTTGTTGGACTTGTTCACAAATTAAGAATAAATTAATTTTAAAAGTTTAGGATTTTTTAATACTTTGTTTATTGGATATTGTTGAAATTTTTTATTATTCTACTGTTAGAATAAAAATTTATTCTTTTTAGGTTATAAATAAAGAAAATAATAAATTTACAAATTTGTTTTTTACTAGATATTGCTGGATTTTATTTTTTTCTATTTTAATTTAAAAATTTGATTTTATAAATTAAAAAATCAAATATTTAAAATTTAATTTTAAAAAATTTTAAATTTGTCTAAAAATATTTTTTTTATTTTTTATTCACCGAATAATGCTACACCTGGATCCTTGACTTTTTTTGTCGTTGGACTTGTTCACAAATTAAGAATAAATTAATTTAATTTTTTTTTATTTTTTTCTTTATTCATTGTTGGAATTTTTTTGTTTTTCTACTGTTAGAATAAAAATTTATTTTTTTAGATTAAGAATTAAAAAATGATAAATTTACAAATTTGTTGTTTACTAGATATTACTGCATTTTATTTTTTTCTACCCTAAATAAAAAAATTAATTTTATAATTTAAAAAATAAAAAATTTAATATTTTAAATTTTAAATTTTCTAAAAATATTTTTTTCATTTTCTTATTCACTGGATAATGCTACACCTGGACACTTGACTTTTTTTGCTGGATTTGATCACAAATTAAGAATAAATTAATTTTAAAAATTTAAAATTTTTTAATTTTTTGATTAGATATTGTTGAAGTTTTTATTTTTTTTCTGTTAGAATAAAAATTTATTATTTTTAGATAAAAAATTAAAAAATAATAAATTTATAAATTTGTTGTTTACTAGATATTGCTGGACTTTATTTTATTTTTCTACTTTAAATAAAAAAATTAAATTTTATAATTTAAAAAATCAAATATTAAAAAGTTAATTTCTTAAAATTATAAATTTTTATAATTTTTTTTTATTCACCGGATAATACTACACCTGGATCCTTGACTTTTTTGTTGTTGGACTTGTTCACAAATTAAGAATAAATTAATTTTAAAAATTTAGAATTTTTTAATATTTTGTTTATTGGATGTTGTTGGCATTTTTTATTATTCTATTTTTAGAATAAAAATTTATTTTTTTAGGTTAGAAACAAAAAAAAATAAATTTTCAAATCTGTTTTTTACTAGATATTGCTGGGTTTTATTTTTTTCTACTTTAATTTAAAAATTTGATTTTATAAATTAAAAAATAAAATATTAAAAATTTAATTTTTTAAAATTTTAAATTCATCTAAAAATATTTTTTATTTTTTATTCACCGAATAATGTTACACCTGGATCTTTGACTTTTTTTGTTGTTGGACTTGTTCACAAATTAAGAATAAATTAATTTAAATTTTTTTTATTTTTTTCTTTATTCAATGTTGGAATTTTTTATTTTTCTACTGTTAGAATAAAAATTTATTTTTTTTATTAAAATTAAAAAAATGATAAATTTACAAATTTGTTGTTTACCATATATTGCTACATTTTATTTTTTTCTACACTAAATAAAAAAAATTAATTTTATAATTTAAAAAATAAAAAACTAAAAATTTTATTTTTTAAAATTTTAAATTTTCTAAAAATAATTTTTTCATTTTCTTATTTACTGGATAATGCTACACCCAGACACTTGACTCTTTTTTTGCTGGACGTGTTCACAAATTAAGAATAAATTAATTTTAAAAATTTAAAATTTTTAAATTTTTAATTAATAGATATTGTTGAAATTTTTTATTTTTTTACTGTTAGAATAAAAATTTATTCTTTTCAGATTAAAAATTAAAAAAATAATAAATTTACAAATTTGTTGTTTACTAGATATTGCTGGACTTTACTTTATTTTTCTGATTTGAATAAAAAAATTAAATTTTATAATTTAAAAAATCAAAAATTACAAAGTTAAATTTTAAAATTTAAAATTTTTTTATTTTTTCATTCACCGGATAATATTACACCCGGATCGTTGCCATTTTTGTTGTTGGACTTGTTCACAAATTAAGAATAAATTAATTTTAAAAATTTTGGATTTTTTAATATTTTGTTTATTGGATGTTGCTGAAAATTTTTATTATTCTACTGTTAGAATAACAATTTATTCTTTTTTAGGTTAGAAATAAAAAAATAATAAATTTACAAATTTGTTTTCTAATATATATTACTGGCTTTTATTATTTCTACTTTAATTTAAAAATTTGATTTTATAAATTAAAAAATCAAATATTATAAATTTAATTTTTTAAAAATTTAAATTTGTCTAAAACTTTTTTTTATTCACCGAAAAATGTTACAACTGGACCCTTGACTTTTTTTGTTGTGGACTTGTTCACAAATTAAGAATAAATTAATTTAAAATTTTTTTTACTTTTTTCTTTATTCATTGTTGAATTTTTTATTTTTCTACTATTAGAATAAAAATTTTATTTTTTTAGTTTAAAATTAAAAAATGATAATTTTACAAATTTGTTGTTTACTAGATATTGCTGCATTTAATTTTTTCTACCCTAAATAAAAAAATGTAACTTTATAATTAAAAAAATAAAAAATAAAAAATTTAATTTCAAAAATTTTAAATTTTCTAAAAATACTTTTTTCATTTTCTTATTCCCTGGATAATGCTACACCCGAACACTTGACCTTTTTTTTTTGCTGGACTTGTTCACAAATTAAGAATATATTAATTTTAAATATTTAAAATTTTTTAATTTTTAATTATTAGTTATTGTTGAAATTTTTTATTTTTTTACCGTTAGAATAAAAATTTATTCTTTTCATATTAAAAATTAAAAAAAAAATAAATTTACAAATTTGTTGTTTACTAGATATTGCCGTACTTTATTTTATTTTTTGACTTTAAATAAAAAAATAAATTTTCTAAATTAAAAAAATCAAATATTACAAAGTTAATTTTTTAAAATTTTAAATTTTTATAATTTTTTATTTTTTATTCACCGGATAATACTACACCCGGATCCTTGACTATTTTTGTTGTTGGACTTGTTCACAAATTAAGAATAAATTAATTTTAAAAATTTAGGATTTTTTAATATTTTGTTTATTGGATGTTGTTGGAATTTTTTATTATTCTACTGGTAGAAAAAAATTTATTCTTTCAGGGTTAGAAATAAAAAAAATAAATTTAAAAATTTGTTTTTTACTAGATATTGCTGGATTTTATTATTTTTTACTTTAATTTAAAAATTTTATTTTATAAATTAAAAAACCAAATATTAAAAATTTCATTTTTTAAAATTTTAAATTTGTCTAAAGTTTTTTTATTTTTTATTCACCGAATAATGCTACACCTAGACCCTTGACTTCTTTTTTTGTTGGACTTCTTCACAAATTAAGAATAAATTAATTTAAAATTTTTTTATTTTTTTCTTTATTCATTGTCGGAATTTTTTTATTTTTCTACTGTTAGAATAAAAATTTTATTTTTTTAGATTAAAAATAAAAAAAAGATAAATTTACAAATTTGTTGTTTACTAGATATTGCTGCATTTTATTTTTTTTCTACCATAAATCAAAAAATTTAATTTCAAAAATTTTAAATTTTTTAAAAATATTTTTTTCATTCACTAGATAATGCTATACCTGAACACTTGACTTTTTTTGCTGGACTTGTTCACAAATTAAGAATAAATTAATTTTAAAATTTAAAATTTTTTAATTTTTAATTATTAGATGTTGTTGAAATTTTTTATTTTCTTACCATTAGAATAAAAATTAATTCATTTCAGATTAAAAATTAAAAAAATAATAAATTTACAAATTTGTTGTTTACGAGATAATGCTGGAATTTATTTTATTTTTCTACTTTAAATTAAAAAATTAAATTTTATAATTTAAAAAATCAAATATTACAAAGTTAATTTTTTAAAATTTTAAATTTTTATAATTTTTTTTATTTTTTATTCATCGGATAATACTACACCCGAATCCTTGACTTTTTTTGTTGTTGGACTTGTTCACAAATTAAGAATAACTTAATTTTAAAAATTTAGGATTTTTGAATAATTTTGTTTATTGGATGTTGTTGGAATTTTTTATTATTCTATTATTAGAATAACAATTTATTGTTTTTAGGTTAGAAATAAAAAAATAATAAATTTACAAATTTGTTTTCTAATATATATTACTGGCTTTTATTTTTTCTACTTTAATTTAAAAATTTGATTTTATAAATTAAAAAATCAAATATTATAAATTTAATTTTTTAAAATTTTAAATTTGTCTAAAACATTTTTTTTATTCACCGAAAAATGCTATATCTGGACCCTTGACTTTATTTGTTGTTGGACTTGTTTACAAATTAAGAATAAATTAATTTAATTTTTTTTTTACTTTTTTCTTTATTCATTGTTGGAATCTTTTATTTTTCTACTGTTAGAATAAAAATTTTATTTTTATAGATTAAAAATTAAAAAAAAATGATAAATTTACAAATTTGTTGTTTACTAGATATTGTTGCATTTTATTTTTTTTCTACCCTAAATAAAAAAATTTAACTTTATAATTTAAAAAATAAAAAATAAAAAATTTAATTTCACGAATTTTAAATTTTCTAAAAATATTTTTTTCATTTTCTTATTCACTGGATAATGCTACACCCGGACATTGGACTTTTTTTGCTGGACTTGTTCACAAATTACGAATAAATTAATTTTAAAAATTTAAATTTTTTAATTTCTAATTATTAGATATTGTTGAAATTTTTTATTTTTTTACAGTTAGAATAAAAATTTATTCTTTTTAGATTAAAAATTAAAAAAATAATAAATTTACAAATTTGTTGTTTACTAGATATTGCTGAACTTTATTTTATTTTTTGACTTTAAATAAAAAATTAAATTTCCTAATTTAAAAAATAAAATATTACAAAGTTAATTTTTTAAAATTTTAAATTTTTATAATTTTTTATTTTTTTATTCACCGGATAATACTACACCCAGATCCTTGACTTTTTTGGTTGTTGGACTTGTTCACTTATTAAGAATAAATTGATTTTAAAAAATTTAGGATTTTTTAATATTTTGTTTATTGGATGTTGTTGGAATTTTTTATTATTCTACTATTAGAAAAAAATTTATTCTTTCAAGGTTAGAAATAAAAAAAATAATAAATATACAAATTTTTTTTACTAGCTATTGCTGAATTTTATTTATTTTTACTTAAATTTAAAATTTTGATTTTATAAATTAAATAACAAAATATTTAAAATTTAATTTTTCAAAATTTTAAATTTGTCTAAAAATATTTTTTTATTTTTTATTCACAGAATAATGCTACAACTAGACCCTTGACTACTTTTGTTGTTGGACTTGTTCACAAATTAAGAATAAATTAATTTAATTGTTTTATTTTTTTCTTTATTCATTGTTGGAATTTTTCTGTTTTTCTACTGTTAGAATAAAAATTTTATTTTTTTAGATTAAAAATAAAAAAAAGATAAATTTACGAATTTGTTGTTTACTAGATATTGCTGCATTTTATTTTTTTTCTTCCCTAAATAAAAAAAATTTAATTTTATAGTTTAAAAAATAAAAAACAAAAAATTTAATTTTAAAAATTCAAATTTTCTAAAAATATTTTTTTATTTTCTTATTCACTGGATAATGCTACACCCGAACACTTGACTCTTTTTTTGCTGGTCTTGTTCACAAATTAAGAATAAATTAATTTTAAAAATTTAAAATTTTTTAATTTTTAATCATTAGATATTGTTGAAATTTTTTATTTTTTACTATTAGAATAAAAATTTATTCGTTTCAGATTAAAAATTAAAAAAATAAATTTAAAAATTTCTTGTTTACTAGATATTGTTGGACTTTATTTTATTTTTCTACTTTAAATAAAAAAATTAAATTTTATCATTTAAAAAATCAAATATTACAAAGTTAATTTTTAAAAATTTTAAATTTTTATAAATTGTTTTATTTTTTTATTCATCGGATAATACTACACCCGTTTCCTTGACTTTTTTTGTCGTTGGACTTGTTCACAAATTAAGAATAAATTAATTTTAAAAATTTAGGATTTTTTAATATTTTGTTTAATGGATGTTGTTGGAATTTTTTATTATTCTACTGTTAGAAAAAAAATTTATTCTTTTAAGGTTAGAAATAAAAAAAATAATAAATTAACAAATTTATTTTTTTACTAGATATAGCTAGATTTTATTTTTTTCTACTTTAATTTAAAAATTTGATTTTATAAATTAAAAAATCAAATATAAAAACTTAATTTTTTAAAATTTTAAATTTGTCTAAATATATTTTTTTTATTCACTGAATAATGCTACACCTAGACCTTTGACTTCTTTTGTTGTTGGACTTGTTCAAAAATTAAGAATAAATTAATTTAAAATTTTTTTTATTTTTTTCTTTATTCATTGTTGGAATTTTTTTTCTACTGTTAGAATAAAAATTTTATTTTTTTAGATTAAAAATTAAAAAAAATGATAAATTTACAAATTTGTTGTTTACTAGATATTGCTGCATTTTATTTTTTTCTACCCTAAATAAAAAAATTTAATTTTATAATTTTAAAAATAAGAACTAAAAAATTTAATTTCAAAAATTTTAAATTTTCTAAAAATATTTTTTTCATTTTTTTATTCACTGGATAATGCTACACCCAGACACTTGACTTTTTTTTTTTTGCTGGACAGGTTCACAAATTAAGAATAAATTTATTTTAAAAATTTAAAATTTTTTAATTTTTAGTTATTTGATATTGTTGAAATTTTTTATTTCTTTTACTGTTAGAATAAAAATTTATTCTTTTAGATTAAAAATTAAAAAATAATAAATTTACAAATTTTTTGTTTTTCTAGATATTGTTGGACTTTATTTTATTTTTCTACTTTAAATAAAAAAATTAAATTTTATAATTTAAAAATCAAATATTACAAAGTTAATTTTATAAAATTTTAAATTTTTATAAATTTTTTTTATTCACTGGATAATACTACACTCGGATCCTTGACTTTTTTTGTTGTTGGACTATTCACAAATTAAGAATAAATTAATTTTAAAAATTTAAGATTTTTTAATATTTTGTTTATTGGATGTTGTTGGAATTCTTTATTATTCTGCTGTTAGAAAAAAATTTATTCTTTCAAGGTTAGAAATAAAAAATAATAAATTTACAAATTTGTTTTTTACTAGATATTGCTAGATTTTGTTTTTTTCTACTTCAATTTAAAAATTTGATTTTATAAATTAAAAAATAAAATATTAAAAACTTAATTTTTTAAAATTTTAAATTTGTCTAAAAATATTTTTTATTTTTTATTCATCGAATAATGCTACACCTAGACCCTTGACTTCTTTTGTTGTTGGACTTGTTCATGAATTAAGAATAAATTAATTTAAAATTTTTTTTATTTTATTCTTTATTCATTGTTGGAATTTTTTTGTTTTTCTACTGTTAGAATAAAAATTTTATTTTTTTAGATTAAAAATTTAAAAAAATGATAAATTTACAAATTTGTTGTTTACTAGATATTGCTGCATTTTATTTTTTTCTACCCTAAATAAAGAAATTTAATTTTATAATTTAAAAAATAAAAAATAAAAATATAATTTCAAAAATTTAAAATTTTCTAAAAATATTTTTTCATTTTCTTTTTTACTGGATAATGCTACATTCGGACACTTGATATTTTTTTTTGCTGGACTTGTTCAAAAATTAAGAATAAATTAATTTTAAAATTTTTTTTATTTTTTTCTTTATTCATTGTTGGAATTTTTTTTCTACTGTTAGAATAAAAATTTTATTTTTTTAGATTAAAAATTAAAAAAAATGATAAATTTACAAATTTGTTGTTTACTAGATATTGCTGCATTTTATTTTTTTCTACCCTAAATAAAAAAATTTAATTTTATAATTTTAAAAATAAGAACTAAAAAATTTAATTTCAAAAATTTTAAATTTTCTAAAAATATTTTTTTCATTTTTTTATTCACTGGATAATGCTACACCCAGACACTTGACTTTTTTTTTTTTGCTGGACAGGTTCACAAATTAAGAATAAATTTATTTTAAAAATTTAAAATTTTTTAATTTTTAGTTATTTGATATTGTTGAAATTTTTTATTTCTTTTACTGTTAGAATAAAATTTATTCTTTTAGATTAAAAATTAAAAAATAATAAATTTACAAATTTTTGTTTTTCTAGATATTGTTGGACTTTATTTTATTTTTCTACTTTAAATAAAAAATTAAATTTTATAATTTAAAAATCAAATATTACAAAGTTAATTTTATAAAATTTTAAATTTTTATAATTTTTTTTATTCACTGGATAATACTACACTCGGATCCTTGACTTTTTTGTTGTTGGACTATTCACAAATTAAGAATAAATTAATTTTAAAATTTAAGATTTTTTAATATTTTGTTTATTGGATGTTGTTGGAATTCTTTATTATTCTGCTGTTAGAAAAAATTTATTCTTTCAAGGTTAGAAATAAAAAATAATAAATTTACAAATTTGTTTTTTACTAGATATTGCTAGATTTTGTTTTTTCTACTTCAATTTAAAAATTTGATTTTATAAATTAAAAAATAAAATATTAAAAACTTAATTTTTTAAAATTTTAAATTTGTCTAAAATATTTTTTATTTTTTATTCATCGAATAATGCTACACCTAGACCCTTGACTTCTTTTGTTGTTGGACTTGTTCATGAATTAAGAATAAATTAATTTAAATTTTTTTTATTTTATTCTTTATTCATTGTTGGAATTTTTTTGTTTTTCTACTGTTAGAATAAAAATTTTATTTTTTTAGATTAAAAATTTAAAAAAATGATAAATTTACAAATTTGTTGTTTACTAGATATTGCTGCATTTTATTTTTTTCTACCCTAAATAAAGAAATTTAATTTTATAATTTTAAAAATAAAAAATAAAAAATATAATTTCAAAAATTTAAAATTTTCTAAAAATATTTTTTCATTTTCTTTTTTACTGGATAATGCTACATTCGGACACTTGACTTTTTTTTTGCTGGACTTGTTCAAAAATTAAGAATAAATTAATTTTAAAATTTAAAATTTTTTAATTTTTAATTATTAGATATTGTTGAATTTTTTTATTTTTTTACTCTTAGAATAAAAATTTATTCTTTTCAAATTAAAAATTAAAAAAATAATAAACTTACAAATTTGTTGTTTACTATATCCTGCTGGAATTTATTTTATTTTTCTACTTTAAATTAAAAAAATTAAATTTTATAATTTAAAAAATCAAATATTAAAAAGTTAATTTTTTAAAATTTTAAATTTTTATAATTTTTTTATTTTTTTATTCACCGGATAATACAATACCCGATCCTTGAGTTTTTTTGTTGTTGGACTTGTTTACAAATTAAGAATAAATTAATTTTAAAAATTTAGAATTTTTTAATATTTTGTTTAATGGATGTTGTTGGAATTTTTTATTATTCTACTATTAGAAAAAAATTTATTCTTTTAAGGTTAGAAATAAAAAAATAATAAATTTACAAATTTGTTTTTTACTAGATATTGCTGGATTTTATTTTTTTCTACTTTAATTTAAAAACTTGATTTTATAAATTAAAAAATCAAATATTGAAAATTTAATTTTTTAAAATTTTAAATTTGTTCAAAAATATTTTTTTATTTTTATTCACGGTATAATTGTACACCTGGACCCTTGACTTTTTGTGTTATTGGACTTGTTCACAAATTAAGAATAAATTAATTTAAAATTTTTTTATTTTTTTCTTTATTCAATTTAAATTTTTTTTGTTTTTCTATTGTTAGAATAAAAATTTTATTTTTTTAGATTAAAAATATTAAAAATGATAAATTTACAAATTTGTTGTTTACTAGATATTGCTGCATTTTATTTTTTTCTACACAAAATAAAGAAAAATTTAATTTTATAATTTAAAAAATAAAAAATAAAAAATTTAATTTCAAAAATTTTAAATTTTTTTAAAATATTTTTTTCATTTTCTTATTCACTGGATAATGCTACACCCGAACACTTGACTTTTTTTTGCTGGACTTGTTCACAAATTAAGAATAAGTTAATTTTAAAATTTAAAATTTTTTAATTTTTAATTATTAGATATTGTTGAAATTTTTTATTTTTTTTCTCTTAGAATAAAATTTATTCTTTTCAGATTAAAAATTTAAAAAATAATAAATTTACAAATTTGTTGTTTACTAGATATTGCTGGAGTTTATTTTATTTTGCTACCTTAAATAAAAAATTAAATTTTATAATTTAAAAAATCAAATACTACAGAGTTAATTTTTTAAAATTTTAAATTTTTATAATTTTTTATATTTTTTTTCACCGGATAATACTACACCCGGATCCTTGACTTTTTTGTTGTTGGACTTGTTCAGAAATTAAGAATAACTTAATTTTGAAAATTTAGGATTTTTTAATATTTTGTTTATTGGATGTTGTTGGAATTTTTTATTATTCTACTGTTAGAATAAAAAGTTATTCTTTTTAGGTTAGAAATAAAAAAATAATAAATTTACAAATTTGTTTTCTAATAAATATTGTTGGCTTCTATTTTTTTCTACTTTAATTTAAAAATTTGATTTTATAAATTAAAAAATCAAATATTATAAATTAAATTTTTTAAAATTTTAAATTTGTCTAAAATATTTTTTTATTTTTTATTCACCGAATAATGCTACACCTAGACCCTTGACGTTTTTTGTTGTTGGAATTGTTCACAAATTAAGAATAAATTAGTTTTTTTTTTTACTTTTTTCTTTATTCATTGTTGGAATTTTTTCTTTTTCTACTCTTAGAATAAAAATTTTATTTTTTTAGATTAAAAATTAAAAAAATGATAAATTTATAAATTTGTTGTTTACTAGATATTGCTACATTTTATTTTTTTCTACCCTAAATAAAAAACTTTAAGTTTATAATTTAAAAATAAAAAAAAAATTAATTCAAAAATTTTAAATTTTCTAAAATATTTTTTTCATTTTCTTATTCACTGGATAATGCTACACCGGACACTTGACTTTTTTTTGCTGGACTTGTTCACAAATTAAGAATATATTAATTTTAAAGATTTAAAATTTTTTAATTTTTAATTAATAGATATTGTTGAATTTTTATTTTTTTACTGTTAGAATAAAAATTTATTCTTTTCAGATTAAAAATTAAAAAATAATAAATTTACAAATTTGTTGTTTACTAGATATTGATGGATTTTATTTTATTTTTCTACCTTAAATAAAAAAATTAAATTTTATAATTTAAAAAATCAAATATTACAAAGTTAATTTTTTAAACATTTATAAATTTTTTTTATTTTTTTATTCACCGGATAATACTACACCCGGATCCTTGACTTTTTTTGTTGTAGGACTTATTCACAAATTAAGATTAAAAAATTTAGGATTTTTTAATATTTTGTTTATTGGATGTTGTTGGAATTTTTATTATTCTACTGTTAGAATAAAATTTATTCTTTTAGGTTAGAAATAAAAAAATAATAAATTTACAAATTTGTTTTCTAATATATATTGCTGGCTTTTATTTTTTTATACTTTAATTTAAAAATTTGATTTTATAAATTAAAAATCAAATATTATAAATTTAATTTTTTAAAATTTTAATTTGTCTAAAAATATTTTTTATTTTTTATTCACCGAATAATGCTACACTTGGACCCTTGAATTTTTTGTTGTTAGACTATTCACAAATTAAGAATAAATTAATTTAAAAATTTTTTTCTTTTTCTTTATTCATTGTTGGAATTTTTTATTTTTCTACTGTTAGAATAAAAAATTTATTTTTTTAGATTAAAAATTAAAAAATGATAATTTACAAATTTGTTGTTTACTAGATATTGCTGCATTTTATTTTTTTCTACCCAAAATAAAAAAATTAACTTATAATATAAAAAATAAAAAAATTAATTCAAAAATTTTAAATTTTCTAAAAATATTTTTTTCATTTTCTTATTCACTGGATAATGCTACACCCGGACACTTGACTTTTTTTTGCTGGACTTGTTCACAAATTAAGAATATATTAATTTTAAAGATTTAAAATTTTTTAATTTTTAATTATTAGATATTGTTGAAATTTTTTATTTTTTACTGTTAGAATAAAAATTTATTCTTTTCAGATTAAAAATTAAAAAATAATAAATTTACAAATTTGTTGTTTACTAGATATTGCTGGACTTTATTTTATTTTTCTACTTTAAATAAAAAAATTAAATTTTATAATTTAAAAAATCAAATATTACAAAGTTAATTTTTTAAATATTTATAAATTTTTTATTTTTTTATTACCGAATAATACTACACCAGGATCCTTGACTTTTTTTGTTGTAGGACTTGTTCACAAATTAAGAATAAAAAATTTAGGATTTTTTAATATTTTGTTTATTGGATGTTGTGGAATTTTTTATTATTCTACTGTTAGAATAAAAATTTATTCTTTTTAGGTTAGAAATAAAAAAATAATAAATTTACAAATTTGTTTTCTAATATATATTGCTGGCTTTTATTTTTTTCTATTTAATTTAAAAATTTGATTTATAAATTAAAAAATCAAATATTATAAATTTAATTTTTTAAAATTTTAAATTTGTCTAAAAATATTTTTTATTTTTTATTCACCGAATAATGCTAAACTTGGACCCTTGAATTTTTTTGTTGTTGGACTTGTTCACAAATTAAGAATAAATTAATTTAAAATTTTTTTACTTTTTCTTTATTCATTGTTGGAATTTTTTATTTTTCTACTGTTAGAATAAAAAATTTATTTTTTTAGATTAAAAATTAAAAAATAATAATTTACAAATTTGTTGTTTACTAGATATTGCTGCATTTTATTTTTTTCTACCCAAAATAAAAAAAATTAACTTTATAATATAAAAAAAAAATTAATTCCAAAAATTTTAAATTTTCTAAAAATATTTTTTTCATTTTCTTTTCACTGGATAATGCTACATCCGGACACTTGACTTTTTTTTGCTGGACTTGTTCACAAATTAAGAATATATTAATTTTAAAGATTTAAAATTTTTTAATTTTTAATTATTAGATATTGTTGAAATTTTTTATTTTTTTACTGTTAGAATAAAAATTTATTCTTTTCAGATTAAAAATTAAAAAATAATAAATTTACAAATTTGTTGTTTACTAGATATTGCTGGACTTTATTTTATTTTTCTACTTTAAATAAAAAATTAAATTTTATAATTAAAAAATCAAATATACAAAGTTAATTTTTTAAATATTTATAAATTCTTTTTATTTTTTTATTCACCGGATAATACTACACGCGGATCCTTGACTTTTTTTGTTGTTTGACTTGTTCACAAATTAAGATTAAAAAATTTAGGATTTTTTAATATTTTGTTTATTGGATGTTGTTGGAGTTTTTTATTATTCTACTGTTAGAATAAAACTTTATTCTTTTTAGGTTAGAAATAAAAAAATAATAAATTTACAAATTTGTTTTCTAATATATATTGCTGGCTTTTATTTTTTTCTACTTTAAATTGAAAATTTGATTTTCATAAATTAAAAAATCAAATATTATAAATTTAATTTTTTAAAATTTTAAATTTGTCTAAAAATATTTTTTATTTTTTATTCACCGAATAATGCTACACTTGGACCCTTGAATTTTTTTGTTGTTGGACTTGTTCACAAATTAAGAATAAATTAATTTAAAATTTTTTTTTCTTTTTTCTTTATTCATTGTTGGAATTTTTTATTTTTCTACTGTTAGAATAAAAAATTTATTTTTTTAGATTAAAAATTAAAAAATGAATAATTTACAAATTTGTTGTTTACTAGATATTGCTGCATTTTATTTTTTTTCTACCCAAAATAAAAAAATTAATTTATAATATAAAAAATAAAAAAATTAATTCCAAAAATTTTAAATTTTCTAAAAATATTTTTTTTTCATTTTCTTATTCACTGGATAATGCTACACCCGGACACTTGACTTTTTTTGTTGAACTTGTTCACAAATTAAGAATATATTAATTTTAAAGATTTAAAATTTTTTAATTTTTAATTATTTTACATTGTTGAAATTTTTTATTTTTTACTGTTAGAATAAAAATTTATTCTTTTCAGAGTAAAAATTAAAAAATAATAAATTTACAAATTTGTTGTTTACTAAATATTGCTGGACTTTATTTTATTTTTCTACTTTAAATAAAAAAATAAATTTTATAATTTAAAAAATCAAATATTACAAAGTTAATTTTTTAAATATTTATGAATTTTTTTATTTTTTTATTCACCAAATAATACTACACCCAGATCCTTGACTTTTTTTTGTTGTAGGACTTGTTCACAAATTAAGAATAAAAAATTTAGGATTTTTTAATATTTTGTTTATTGGATGTTGTTGGAATTTTTTATTATTCTACTGTTAGAATAAAAATTTATACTTTTTAGGTTAGAAATAAAAAAATAATAAATTTACAAATTTGTTTTCTAATATATATTGCTGGCTTTTATTTTTTTCTACTTTAAATTAAAATTTTGATTTCATAAATTAAAAAATCAAATATTATAAATTTAATTTTTTAAAATTTTTAAATTTGTCTAAAAATATTTTTTATTTTTTATTCACCGAATAATGCTAATCTTGGACCCTTGAATTTTTTTGTTGTTGGACTTGTTCACAAATTAAGAATAAATTAATTTAAAAATTTGTTTACTTTTCTCTTTATTCATTTTTGGAATTTTTTATTTTTCTACTATTAGAATAAAAAATTTATTTTTTTAGATTAAAAATTAAAAAATACATAATTTACAAATTTGTTGTTTACTAGATATTGCTGCATTTTATTTTTTTCTACCCAAAATAAAAAAATTAACTTTATAACATAAAAAATAAAAAAAATTAATTCCAAAAATTTTAAATTTTCTAAAAATATTTTTTCATTTTCTTATTCACTGGATAATGCTACACCCGGACACTTGACTTTTTTTTGCTGGACTTGTTCACAAATTAAGAATATATTAATTTTAAAGATTTAAAATTTTTTAATTTTTAATTATTAGATATTGTTGAAATTTTTTATTTTTTTACTGTTAGAATAAAAATTTATTCTTTTCAGATTAAAAATTAAAAAATAATAAATTTACAAATTTGTTGTTTACTAGATATTGCTAGACTTTTTTTATTTTTCTGCTTTAAATAAAAATATAAATTTTATAATTTAAAAAATCAAATATTACAAAGTTAATTTTTTAAATATTTATAAATTTTTTTATTTTTTTATTCACCGGATAATACTACAGCCGAATCCTTGACTTTTTTTTGTTGTAGGACTTGTTCACAAATTAAGAATAAAAAATTTAGGATTTCTTAATATTTTGTTTATTGGATGTTGTTGGATTTTTTTATTATTCTACTGTTAGAATAAAAATTTATTCTTTTTAGGTTAGAAATAAAAAAATAATAAATTTACAAATTTGTTTTCTAATATATATTGCTGGCTTTTATTTTTTTATACTTTAATTAAAAATTTGATTTTATAAATTAAAAAATCAAATATTATAAATTTAATTTTTTAAAATTTTAGATTTGTCTAAAAATATTTTTATTTTTTATTCACCGAATAATGCTACACTTGGACCCTTGAAATTTTTTGTTGTTGGACATGTTCACAAATTAAGAATAAATTAATTTAAAATTTTTTTTACTTTTTCCTTTATTCATTGTTGGAATTTTTTATTTTTCTACTGTTAGAATAAAAAATTTATTTTTTTAGATTAAAAATTAAAAAATGATAAATTTACAAATTTGTTGTTTACTAGATATTGCTGCATTTTATTTTTTTCTACCCAAAATAAAAAAATTAACTTTATAATATAAAAAAAATTAATTCAAAAATTTAAAATTTTCTAAAAATATTTTTTTCATTTTCTTATTCACTGGATAATGCTACACCCGGACACTTGACTTTTTTTTGCTGGACTTGTTCACAAATTAAGAATATATTAATTTTAAAGATTTAAAATTGTTTAATTTTTAATTATTAGATATTGTTGAAATTTTTTATTTTTTACTGTTAGAATAAAAATTTATTCTTTTCAGATTAAAAATTAAAAAATAATAAATTTACAAATTTGTTGTTTACTAGATATTGCTAGACTTTATTTTATTTTTCTACTTTAAATAAAAAAATTAAAATTTTATAATTTAAAAAATCAAATATTACAAAGTTAATATTTTAAATATTTATAAATTTTTTTATTTTTTTATTCACCGGCTAATACTACACCCAGATCCTTGACTTTTTTTATTGTAGGACTTGTTCACAAATTAAGAATAAAAAATTTAGGATTTTTTAATATTTTGTTTATTGGATGTTGTTGGAATTTTTTATTATTCTACTATTAGAATAAAAATTTATTCTTTTTAGGTTAGAAATAAAAAAATAATAAATTTACAAATTTGTTTTCTAATATATATTGCTGGCTTTTATTTTTTTAAACGTTAATTTAAAAATTTGATTTTATAAATTAAAAAATCAAATATTATAAATTTAATTTTTTAAAATTTTAGATTTGTCTAAAAATATTTTTTATTTTTTATTCACCGAATAATGCTACACTTGGACCCTTGAAATTTTTTGTTGTTGGATATGTTCACAAATTAAGAATAAATTAATTTAAAAATTTTTTTACTTTTTCCTTTATTCATTGTTGGAATTTTTTATTTTTCTACTGTTAGAATAAAAAAATTATTTTTTTAGATTAAAAATTAAAAAATGATAAATTTACAAATTTGTTGTTTACTAGATATTGCTGCATTTTATTTTTTTCTACCCAAAATAAAAAAATTAACTTTATAATATAAAAAAAATTAATTTCAAAAATTTAAAATTTTCTAAAAATATTTTTTTCATTTTCTTATTCACTGGATAATGCTACACCCGGACACTTGACTTTTTTTTGCTGGACTTGTTCACAAATTAAGAATATATTAATTTTAAAGATTTAAAATTGTTTAATTTTTAATTATTAGATATTGTTGAAATTTTTTATTTTTTTACTGTTAGAATAAAAATTTATTCTTTTCAGATTAAAAATTAAAAAATAATAAATTTACAAATTTGTTGTTTACTAGATATTGCTAGACTTTATTTTATTTTTCTACTTTAAATAAAAAAATTAAAATTTTATAATTTAAAAAATCAAATATTACAAAGTTAATATTTTAAATATTTATAAATTTTTTTTATTTTTTTATTCACCGGCTAATACTACACCCAGATCCTTGACTTTTTTTATTGTAGGACTTGTTCACAAATTAAGAATAAAAAATTTAGGATTTTTTAATATTTTGTTTATTGGATGTTGTTGGAATTTTTTATTATTCTACTATTAGAATAAAAATTTATTCTTTTTAGGTTAGAAATAAAAAAATAATAAATTTACAAATTTGTTTTCTAATATATATTGCTGGCTTTTATTTTTTTAAACGTTAATTTAAAAATTTGATTTTATAAATTAAAAAATCAAATATTATAAATTTAATTTTTTTAAAATTTTAGATTTGTCTAAAAATATTTTTTATTTTTTATTCACCGAATAATGCTACACTTGGACCCTTGAAATTTTTTGTTGTTGGATATGTTCACAAATTAAGAATAAATTAATTTAAAAATTTTTTTACTTTTTCCTTTATTCATTGTTGGAATTTTTTATTTTTCTACTGTTAGAATAAAAAAATTATTTTTTTAGATTAAAAATTAAAAAATGATAAATTTACAAATTTGTTGTTTACTAGATATTGCTGCATTTTATTTTTTTCTACCCAAAATAAAAAAATTAACTTTATAATATATAAAAAAAATTAATTTCATAAATTTTAAATTTTCTAAAAATATTTTTTTCATTTTCTTATTCACTGGATATTGCTACACCCGGACACTTGACTTTTTTTTGCTGGACTTGTTCACAAATTAAGAATATATTAATTTTAAAGATTTAAAATTTTTTAATTTTTAATTATTAGATATTGTTGAAATTTTTTATTTTTTTACTGTTAGAATAAAAATTTATTCTTTTCAGATTAAAAATTAAAAAATAATAAATTTACAAATTTGTTGTTTACTAGATATTGCTAGACTTTACTTTATTTTTCTAATTTAAATAAAAAAATAAAAATTTTATAATTTAAAAAATCAAATGTTACAAAGTTAATTTTTTAAATATTTATAAATTTTTTTTATTTTTTTATTCACCGGATAATACTACACCCGGATCCTTGACTTTTTTTTGTTGTAGGACTTGTTCACAAATTAAGAATAAAAAATTTAGGATTTCTTAATATTTTGTTTATTGGATGTTGTTGGAATTTTTTATTATTCTACTGTTAGAATAAAAATTTATTCTTTTTAGGTTAGAAATAAAAAAATAATAAATTTACAAATTTGTTTTCTAATATATATTGCTGGCTTTTATTTTTTTATACTTTAATTTAAAAATTTGATTTTATAAATTAAAAAATCAAATATTATAAATTTAATTTTTTTAAAATTTTAGATTTGTCTAAAAATACTTTTTATTTTTTATTCACCGAATAATGCTACACTTGGACCCTTGAAATTTTTTGTTGTTGGACATGTTCACAAATTAAGAATAAATTAATTTAAAATTTTTTTTACTTTTTCCTTTATTCATTGTTGGAATTTTTTATTTTTCTACTGTTAGAATAAAAAATTTATTTTTTTAGATTAAAAATTAAAAAATGATAAATTTACAAATTTGTTGTTTACTAGATATTGCTGCATTTTATTTTTTTCTACCCAAAATAAAAAAATTAACTTTATAACATAAAAAATAAAAAAAATTTAATTTCAAAAATTTTAAATTTTCTAAAAATATTTTTTTATTTTCTTATTCACTGGATAATGCTACTCCCGGACAATTGACTTTTTTTTGCTGGACTTGTTCACAAATTAAGAATATATTAATTTTAAAGATTTAAAATTTTTTAATTTTTAATTATTAGATATTGTTGAAATTTTTTATTTTTTTACTCTTAGAATAAAAATTTATTCTTTTCAGATTAAAAATTAAAAAATAATAAATTTACAAATTTGTTGTTTACTAGATATTGCTAGACTTTATTTTATTTTTCTACTTTAAATAAAAAAATTAAATTTTATAATTTAAAAAATCAAATATTACAAAGTTAATTTTTTAAATATTTATAAATTTTTTATTTTTTTATTCACCGGATAATACTACACTAGGATCCTTGACTTTTTTTTGTTGTAGGACTTGTTCACAAATTAAGAATAAAAAATTTAGGATTTCTTAATATTTTGTTTATTGGATGTTGTTGGAATTTTTTATTATTCTACTGTTAGAATAAAAATTTATTCTTTTTAGGTTAGAAATAAAAAAATAATAAATTTACAAATTTGTTTTCTAATATATATTGCTGGCTTTTATTTTTTTATACTTTAATTTAAAAATTTGATTTTATAAATTAAAAAATCAAATATTATAAATTTAATTTTTTCAAAATTTTAGATTTGTCTAAAAATACTTTTTATTTTTTATTCACCGAATAATGCTACACTTGGACCCTTGAAATTTTTTGTTGTTGGACATGTTCACAAATTAAGAATAAATTAATTTAAAATTTTTTTTACTTTTTCCTTTATTCATTGTTGGAATTTTTTATTTTTCTACTGTTAGAATAAAAAATTTATTTTTTTAGATTAAAAATTAAAAAATGATAAATTTACAAATTCGTTGTTTACTAGATATTACTGCATTTTATTTTTTCTACCCAAAATAAAAAAATTAACTTTATAATATAAAAAATAAAAAAAATTAATTTCAAAAATTTTAAATTTTCTAAAAATATTTTTTTCATTTTCTTATTCACTGGATAATGCTACACCCAGACACTTGACTTTTTTTTGCTGGACTTGTTCACAAATTTAGAATATGTTAATTTTAAAGATTTAAAATATTTAAATTTTTAATTATTAGATATTGTTGAAATTTTTTATTTTTTTACTGTTAGAATAAAAATTTATTCTTTTCAGATTAAAAATTAAAAAATAATAAATTTACAAATTTGTTGTTTACTAGATATTGCTAGGCTTTATTTTATTTTTCTACTTTAAATAAAAAAATAAAAATTTTATAATTTAAAAAATAAATATTACCATGTTAATATTTTAAATATTTATAATTTTTTTATTTTTTTATTCACCGGATAATACTACACCCGGATCCTTGACTTTTTTTTGTTGTAGGACTTGTTTACAAATTAAGAATAAAAAATTTAGGATTTTTTAATATTTTGTTTATTGGATGTTGTTTGAATTTTTTATTATTCTACTGTTAGAATAAAAATTTATTCTTTTTGGGTTAGAAATAAAAAAATAATAAATTTACAAATTTATTTTCTAATATATATTGCTGGCTTTTATTTTTTTCTACTTTAATTTAAAAATTTGATTTTATAAATTAAAAAATCAGATATTATAAATTTAATTTTTTAAAATTTTAAATTTGTCTAAAAATATTTTTTATTTTTTATTCACCGAATAATGCTGCACTTGGACCCTTGAATTTTTTTGTTGTTGGACTTGTTCACAAATTAAGAATAAATTAATTTAAACATTTTTTTACTTTTTTCTTTATTCATTGTTGGAATTTTTTATTTTTCTACTGTTAGAATAAAAAATTTATTTTTTTAGATTAAAAATTAAAAAATGATAAATTTACAAATTTGTTGTTTACTACATATTACTGCATTTTATTTTTTTCTACCCGAAATAAAAAAATTAACTTTATAATATAAAAAATAAAAAAAATTAATTTCAAAAATTTTAAATTTTCTAAAAATATTTTTTTCATTTTCTTATTCACTGGATAATGCTACACCCGGACACTTGACTTTTTTTTGCTGGACTTGTTCACAAATTAAGAATATATTAATTTTAAAGATTTAAAATTTTTTAATTTTTAATTATTAGATATTGTTGAAATTTTTTATTTTTTTACTGTTAGAATAAAAATTTATTCTTTTCAGATTAAAAATTAAAAAATAATAAATTTACAAATTTGTTGTTTACTAGATATTGCTAGACTTTATTTTATTTTTCTACTTTAAATAAAAAAAATAAAAATATTATAATTTAAAAAATCAAATATTACAAAGTTAATTTTTTAAATATTTATAAATTTTTTTATTTTTTTATTCACCGGATAATACTACACCCGGATCTTTGAATTTTTTTTTGTTGTAGGACTTGTTCACAAATTAAGAATAAAAAATTTAGGATTTTTTAATGTTTTGTTTATTGGATTAATTTTAAAGATTTAAAATTTTTAAAATTTTAATTATTAGATATTGTTGAAATTTTTTATTTTTTTACTGTTAGAATAAAATTTATTCTTTTCAGATTAAAAATTAAAAAATAATAAATTTACAAATTTGTTGTTTACTAGATATTGCTGGACTTTATTTTATTTTTCTACTTTAAATAAAAAATTAAATTTTATAATTTAAAAAATCAAATATTACAAAGTTAATTTTTTAAATATTTATAAATTTTTTTATTTTTTTATTCACTGGATAATACTGCACCCGCATCGTTGACTTTTTTTTGTTGTTGGACTTGTTCACAAATTAAGAATAAAAATTTTGGATTTTTTAATATTATGTTTATTGGATGTTGTTGGAATTTTTTATTATTCTACTGTTAGAATAAAATTTATTTTTTTAGGTTAGAAATAAAAAATAATAAATTTACAAATTTGTTTTCTAATATTTATTGCTGGCTTTTATTTTTTTCTACTTTAATTTAAAAATTTGATTTTATAAATTAAAAATTCAAATATTATAAATTTAATTTTTTCAAATTTTAAATTTGTCTAAAAATATTTTTTATTTTTTATTCACCGAATAATGCTACACTTGGACCCTTGAATTTTTTTGTTGTTGGACTTGTTCACAAATTAAGAATAAATTAATTAAAATTTTTTTTTTACTTTTTTCTTTATTCATTGTTGGAATTTTTTATTTTTCTACTGTTAGAATAAAAAATTTATTTTTTTAGATTAAAAATTAAAAAATGTTAAATTTACAAATTTGTTGTTTACCAGATATTGGTGCATTTATTTTTTTTCTACCCAAAATAAAAAAAATTAACTTAATAATTTAAAAAATAAAAAATAAAAAATTTAATTTCAAAAATTTTAAATTTTCTAAAAATATTTTTTTCATTTTCTTATTCACTGGATAATGCTACACCCGGACACTTGACTTTTTTTTGCCAGACTTGTTCACAAATTAAGAATATATTAATTTTAAAGATTTAAAATTTTTTAATTTTTAGTTATTAGATATTGTTGAAATTTTTTATTTTTTTACTGTTAGAATAAAAATTTATTCTTTTCAGATTAAAAATTAAAAATTAATAAATTTACAAATTTGTTGTTTACTCTATTGCTAGACTTTATTTTATTTTTCTACTTTAAATATAAAAATTAAATTTTATAATTTAAAGAATCAAATATTACAAAGTTAATTTTTTAAAATTTTAAATTTTTATAAATTTTTTTTATTTTTTTATTCACCGGATAATACTACACCCGGATCCTTGACTTTTTTGTTGTTGGACTTGTTCACTAATTAAGAATAAAAAAATTTAGGATTTTTTAATATTTTGTTTATTGGATGTTGTTAGAATCTTTTATTATTCTACTGTTAGAATAAAAAGTTATTCTTATTAGGTTAGAAATAAAAAAATAATAAATTTACAAACTTGTTTTCTAATAGATATTGCTGTCTTTTATTTTTTTCTACTTTAATTTAAAAATTTGATTTTATAAATTAAAAAATGAAATATTATATATTTCATTTTTTAAAATATTAAATTTTTCTAAAATATTTTTTTATTTTTTATTCACGGAATAATGCTACACCTAGACCCTTGACTTTTTTTTGTTGTTGGACTTGTTCGTAAATTAAGAATAAATTAATTTAAAAAATTTTTAATTTTTTCTTTATTCATTGTTGAAATTTTTTATTTTTCTACTCTTAAACTAAAACTTTTATTTTTTTTAGATTAAAAATTAAAAAAATGATAAATTTATAAATTTGTTGTTTACTAGATATTGCTGCCTTTTATTTTTTTTACCCAACATAAAAAGATTTAACTTTATAATTTAAAAAATAAAAAATATTTACCCAACATAAAAAAATTTAACTTTATAATTTAAAAAATAAAAAATAAAAAATTTAATTTCAAAAATTTTAAATTTTCTAAAAATATTTTTTTCATTTTCTTATTCACTGGATAATGCTACACCCGGACACTTGACTTTTTTTTGCTGGACTTGTTAACAAATTAGGAATAAAATCATTTTAAAAATTTAAATTTTTTAATTTTAATTATTAGATATTGTTGAAATTTTTTATTTTGTTACTTTTAGAATAAAAATTTATTCTTTTCAGATTAAAAATTAAAAAAATAATAAATTTACAAATTTGTTGTTTACTATATATTGTTGGACTTTATTTTATTTTTCTACTTTAAATAAAAATAAATAAATTTTATAATTTTAAAAATCAAATATTACAAAGTTAATTTTTTAAAATTTTAAATTTTTTTAATTTTTTTATTTTTTTATTTACCGGATAATACTACACCCGGATCCTTGACTTTTTTTGTTGTTGAACTTGTTCACAAATTAAGAATAAATTAATTTTAAAAATTTAGGATTTTTTAATATTTTGTTTATTGGATGTTGTTGGAATTTTTTTATTATTCTACTATTAGAATAAAAATTTATTCTTTTTAGGTTAGAAATAAAAAAAATAATAAATTTACAAATTTGTTTTCTAATAGATAATGCTGGCTTTTATATTTTCTACTTTAATTTAAAAATTTAATTTTATATATTAAAAAATCAAATATTAAAAATTTAATTTTTTAAAATTTTAAATTTGTCTAAAAATATTTTTATTTTTTATTCACCGAATAATGCTACACCTGGACCCTTGAATTTTTTTGTTGTTCGACTTGTTCACAAGTTAAGAATAAATTTATTTAAAAAATTTTTAATTTTTTCTTTATTTATTGTTGGAATTTTTTATTTTTCTACTATTAGAATAAAAAATTTATTTTTTTAGATTAAAAATTAAAAAAATGATAAATTTACAAATTTATTGTTTACTAGATATTGCTGCATTTTATTTTTTTCTACGCAAAATAAAAAAATTTAACTTTATAATTTGAAAAATAAAAAATAAAAATCTAATTTCAAAAATTTTAAATTTTCTAAAAATATTTTTTCATTTTCTTATTCACTGGATAATGCTACACCCGGACACTTGACTTTTTTTTTGCTAGACTTGTTCACAAATTAAGAATATATTAATTTTAAAGATTTAAAATTTTTTAATTTTTAATTATTAGATATTATTGAAATTTTTTTTTACTGTTAGAATAAAAATTTATTCTTTTCAGATTAAAAATTAAAAAAATAATAAATTTACAAATTTGTTGTTTACCAGATATTGCTGGACTTTATTTTATTTTTCTACTTTAAATAAAAATAAATAAATTTTATAATTTAAAAAATCAAATATTGCAAAGTTAATTTTTTTTAAAATTTAAAATTTTTATAAATTTTTTTATTTTTTTATTCACCGGATAATACTACACCCGGATCCTTGACTTTTTTGTTGTTGGACTTGTTCACAAATTAAGAATAAAAAAATTTAGGATTTTTTAATATTTTGTTTATTAGATGTTGTTAGAATTTTTTATTATTCTACTGTTAGAATAAAAAGTTATTCCTTTTAGGTTAGAAATAAAAAAATAATAAATTTACAAATTTGTTTTCTAATAGATATTGCTGGCTTTTATTTTTTGCTACTTTAATTTAAAAATTTGATTTTATAAATTAAAAAATCAAATATTATAAATTTAAGTTTTTAAAATTTTAAATTTGTCTAAAAATATTTTTTTATTTTTTATTTACCAAATAATGCTACACCTAGACCCTTGACTTTTTTTTTGTTGGACTTGTTCACAAATTAAGAATAAATTAATTTAAAAAATTGTTTACTTTTTCTTTATTCATTGTTGGAATTTTTATTTTTCTACTGTTAAACTAAAAATTTTATTTTTTTAGACTAAAAATTAAAAAAATGATAAATTGACAAATTTGTTGTTTACTAGATATTGGTGCATTTTATTTTTTATTTCTACCCAAAATAAAAAAATTTAACTTTATAATTTAAAAGATAAAAAATAAAAAATTTAGTTTCAAAAATTTTAAATTTTCTAAAAATATTTTTTTCATTTTCTTATTCACTGGATAATGTTACACCCGAACACTTGACTTTTCTTTTGCTGGACTTGTTCACAAATTAGGAATAAATTAATTTTAAAAATATAAAATTTTTTAATTTTTAATTTTTAGATATTGTTGAAATTTTTTATTTTTTTACTGTTAGAATAAAAATTTAATCTTTTTAGATTAAAAATTAAAAAATAATAAATTTTCAAATTTGTTGTTTACTAGATATATTTGGAATTTATTTTATTTTTCTACTTTAAATAAAAAAAATTAAATTATATAATTTAAAAACTCAAATATTACAAAGTTAATTTTTTAAAATTTAAAATTTTTATAAATTTTTTTATTTTTTTATTCACCGGATAATACTACACCGGGATCCTTGACTTTTTTTGTTGTTGGACTTGTTCACAAATTAAGAATAAATTAATTTTAAAAATTTAGGATTTTTTAATATTTTGTTTATTGGATGTTGTTAGAATTTTTTATTATTCTACTGTTAGAATAAAAATTTATTCTTTTTAGGTTAGAAATAAAAAAATAATAAATTTATAAATTTGTTTTCTAATAGATATTGATGGCTTTTATTTTTTTTCTACTTTAATTAAAAAATTTGATTTTATAAGTTAAAAAATCAAATATTATAAATTTAATTTTTAAAAATTTTAAATTTGTCTAAGATATTTTTTATTTTTTATTCACCGAATAATGCTACACCTGGACCCTTGACTATTTTTGTTGTTGGACTTATTCACAAATTAAGAATAAATTAGTTAAATTTTTTTTTAATTTTTGCTTTATTCATTGTTGGAATTTTTTCTTTTTCTACTGTTAGAATAAAAATTTTATTTTTTTCGAGTAAAAATTAAAAAAAATGATAAATTTACAAATTTGTTGTTTACTAGATATTGTTGCATTTTATTTTTTTCTACCCAAAATAAAAAAAATTTAACTTTATAATTTAAAAAATAAAAAATAAAAAATTTAATTTCAAAAATTTTAAATTTTTTCTTAAAATATATTTTTTCATTTTCTTATTCACTGGATAATGCTACACCCGGACACTTGACTTTTTTTTTGCTAGACTTGTTCACAAATTAAGAATATATTAATATTAAAGATTTAAAATTTTTTAATTTTTAATTATTAGATATTGTTGAAATTTTTTACTTTTCTACTGTTAGAATAAAAATTTATTCTTTTCAGATTAAAAATTAAAAAAATAATAAATTTACAAATTTGTTGTTTACTAGATATTGTTAGACTTTATTTTATTTTTCTACTTTAAATAAAAAAATAAAAATTTTATAATTTAAAAAATCAAATATTACAATGTTAATTTTTTAAAATTTTTAAATTTTATAAATTTTTTTATTTTTTATTCACCGCATAATACTACACCCGGATCCTTGACTTTTTTTGTTGTTGGACTTGTTCACAAATTAAGAATAAATTAATTTTAAAAATTTATGATTTTTTAATTTTTTGTTTATAGGATGTTGTTGGAATTTTTTATTTTTCTACTGTTAGAATAAAAATTTATTTTTTAGATTCAAAATTAAAAAAAAAAGCTAAATTTACAAATTTGTTATTTACAAGATATTGCTATATTTTATTTTTTTCTACCTTAAATAAAAAATTTAATTTCTTAAAATTTTAAAGTTTTCTAAAAATATTTTTTTATTTTCTTTTGCACCGGATAATGCTACATGCGGACCCTTGACCTTTTCTTTTGCTCGACTTGTTCTCAAATTAAGAATAAATTAATTTAAAAAATTTAAATTTTTTTTATTTTTTGTTTCTTGGATGTTGATATTATTTTTAATTTTCTTACTATTAGAATACAAATTTATTTTTTTTAAAAATTAAAAAAATAATAAATTTACAAATTTGTTATTTACTAGATATTGCTATATTTTATTTTTTTCTACCTTAAGTAAAAAAATTTAATTTTTTAAGATTTTAAATTTTTCTAAAAATTTTTTATTTTCTTATTCACCGGATAATGCTACTCCTGGACCCTTGACTTTTTTTATTGCTGGACTTGTTCACAAATTAAGAATAAATTAATTTTAAAAATCTAATATTTTTAAATTTTTTGTTTATTGGATATTGTTGAAATTTTTTATTTTTCTACTGTTAAAATAAAAATTTATTTTTTAGATTAAACATAAAAAATATAATAAATATACAAATTTGTTATTCACTAGATATTGTTGGATTTTTTCTACTTTAAATAAAAAAAATTAATTTTATAATTTGAAAAATAAAAAAATATTATTTTTTCAAATTTTAAGTTTTTCTAAAAATATTTTTTTACTTTTTTATTCATCGGATAATGCTACACCCACACCCTTGACTTTTTTTGCTGGACTTGTTCACAATTTAAGAATAAATTAATTTTAATAATTTAAAATTTTTAAATTTTTTATTTATTAGATATTGTTGAAAATTTTTATTTTTCTACTGTTAGAATAAAAATTCATTTTTTTAGATTAAAAATTAAAAAAAATATTGAATTTACAAATTTGTTGTTTACTAGATATTGTTGAATTTTATTTTATTTTTCTACTTTAAATAAAAAAATTAAATTTTGTAATTTAAAAAATCAAATATTAAAAAGTTAATTTTTTCTTAAATTTTAAATTATTTTATTTTTTATTTTTTTATTCACCGGTTAATACTACACCCTAATCCTTGACTTTTTTTGTTGTTGGACTTATTCAAAAATTAAGAATAAATTAATTTTAAAAATTTATGATGTTTTAATTTTTTGTTTATTAGATGTTGTTAGAATTTTTTATTTTTTTACTGTTAAAATAAAGATTTATTTTTTAGATTAAAAATTAAAAAAAATAATAAATTTACAAATTTGTTGTTTACAAGATATTGCTATATTTTATTTTTTTCTACCTTAAATAAAAAATTTAATTTTTTAAGATTTTAAATTTTTCTAAAAATATTTTTTTTATTTTCTTTTGCACCAGATAATGCTACACGCAGACATTGACTTTTTCTGTTGCTCGACTTGTTCTCAAATTAAGAATTAATTAATTTAAAAAATTTAAAATTTTTTATTTTTTTATTGGATGTTGATATTATTTTTTATTTTTTTACTATTAAAATAAAAATTTATTTTTTTAGATTAAAAATTAAAAAAATAATAAATTTACAAATTTGTTATTTACTAGATATTGCTGTATTTTATTTTTATTTTCTACCTTAAGTAAAAAAATTTAATTTTTTAAGATTTTAATTTTTTTTAAATATTATTTTTTATTTTCTTATTCACCGGATAATGCTACTCCCGGACCCTTGACTTTTTTTGTTGCTAGACTTGTTCACAAATTAAGAATAAATTAATTTTAAAAATCTAATATTTTTAAATTTTTTGTTTATTGGATATTATTGAAATTTTTTATTGTTCTACTGTTGAAATAAAAATTTATTTTTTAGATTAAACATAAAAAATATAATAAATATACAAATTTGTTATTTACTAGATATTGTTGGTTTTTTCTTCTTTAAATAAAAAAATTAATTTTATAATTTGAAAAATAAAAATAAAAATTTAATTTTCTCAAATTTTCAGTTTTTCTAAAAATATTTTTTTACTTTTTCATTCACCGGATAATGCTACACCCACACCCTTGACTTTTTTTCCTGAACTTGTTCACAAATTAAGAATAAATTAATTTTAATAATTTAAAATTTTTAAATTTTTTATTTATTGGATATTGTTGAAATTTTTTATTTTTCTACTATTAGAATAAAAATTTATTTTTTTAAATTAAAAATTAAAAAATATTGAATTTACAAATTTGTTGTTTACTAGATATTGTTGAATTTTATTTTATTTTTATACTTTAAATAAAAAAATTAAATTTTGTAATTTAAAAAATCAAATATTAAAAAGTTAATTTTTCTTAAATTTTAAATTCTTTTAATTCTTTATTTTTTTATTCACCGGTTAATACTACACCCTAATCCTTAACTTTTTTTGTTGTTGGACTTATTCAAAAATTAAGAATAAATTAATTTTAAAAATTTATGATGTTTTAATTTTTTGTTTATTGAATGTTGTTTGAATTTTTTATATTTCTACTATAGGAATAAAAATTTATTTTTTTAGATTAAAAATAAAAAAATGATAAATTTACAAATTTTTTGTTTACAAGATATTGCTGCATTTTATTTTTTTCTACCTTAAATAAAAAATTTAATTTTTTAAGAATTTAAATCTTTCTAAAAATATTTTTTTATTTTCTTATTCACCCGATAATGCTACACCCGGACCCTTGACTTTTTCTGTTGCTCGACTTGTTCTCAATTTAAGAATAAATTAATTTTAAAAATTTAATTTTTTTATTTTTTTGTTTGTTGGATGTTGATATTATTTTTTATTTCTTTACTATTACAATAAAAATTTATTTTTTTAGATTAAAAATTTTAAAAAAATAATAATAAATTTACAAATTTGTTGTTTACTAGATATTACTGAATTTTATTTTATTTTTCTACTTTAAATAAAAAATTAAATTTTATAATTTAAAAAATCAAATATTAAAAAGTTAAGTTTTTTTAAATTATAAATTCTTTTAATTTTTTATTTTTTTATTCACCGGATAATACTACACCCTAGTCCTTGACTTTTTTTGTTGTTGGACTTTTTCAAAAATGAAAAAAAAATTTAAAAATTTAGGATTTTTTAATTTTTTGTTTATTGGATGTTATTGAAATTTTTTATTTTTCTACTATTAAAATAAAAATTTATTTTTAGATTATAAATTAAAAAAATGATCAATTATAAATTTGTTGTTTACTAGATATTGCTGCATTTTATTTTCTTTCTACCTTAACTAAAAAATTTAATTTTTTAAGATTTTAAATTTTTCTAAAAATATTTTTTTTATTTTCTTATTCACCGAATAATGCTACACCCGGACCCTTGACTTTTTCTGTTGCTCGACTTATTCTCAAATTAAGAATAAATTAATTTTAAAAATTTAGGATTTTTAATTTTTTGTTTAGTAGATGTTGTTGAAATTTTTTATTTTTCTACTGTTAGAATAAAAATTTATTTTTTAGATAAAAAATAGAACAATAATAAATTTACAAATTTGTTGTTTACTAGATATTGCTGTATTTTATTTTTTTTCTACCTTAAATAAAGAAATTTAATTTTTAAGATGTCAAATTTTTCTAAAAATATTTTTTTATTTTCTTATTTACTGAATAATGCTACACCCGGACCCTTGACTTTTTCTGTTGCTCGACTTATTCTCAAATTAAGAATAAATTAATTTTAAGAATTTAAAATTTTTAATTTTTGTTTAATGGATATTGTTGAAATTTTTTATTTTTCTACTGTTAAAATAAAAATTTATTTTTTTAGATTTAAAATTAAAAATATAATAAATTTACAAATTTGTTATTTACTAGATATTGTTGGATTTTATTTTTTTCTACTTTATATAAAAAATTTAATTTTATAATTTGAAAAATAAAAATAAAAATTTAATTTTTTCAAATTTTAAGTTTTTCTAAAAATATTTTTTAGCTTTTTCATTCACCGGATAATGCTACATCCACACGCTTGATTTTTTTGCTGGACTTGTTCACAAATTAAGAATAAATTAATTTTAATAATTTAAAATTTTTAAATTTTTTTATTTATTGGATATTGTTGAAATTTTTTATTTTTCTACTGCTAGAATAAAAATTTATTTTTTTTATATTAAAAATTAAAAAAATAATGAATTTACAAATTTGTTGTTTACTAGATATTGTTGAATTTTATTTTATTTTTCTACTTTAAATAAAAAAATTAAATTTTATAATTTAAAAAATCAAATATTAAAAAGTTAAGATTTTTTAAATTATAAATTCTTTTAATTTTTTATTTTTTATTCACCGGATAATACTACACCCTAGTCCTTGACTTTTTTTGTTGTTGGACTTGTTCAAAAATGAAAAAAAAATAAAAAATTTGAGGATTTTTTAATATTTTGTTTATTGAATGTTATTGGAATTTTTTATTTTTCTACTATTAGAGTTAAAATTTATTTTTAGATTATAAATTAAAAAATGATCAATTACAAATTTGTTATTTACTAGATATTGCTGCATTTTATTTTCTTTCTACCTTAACTAAAAAATTTAATTTTTTAAGATTTTAAATTTTTCTAAAAATATTTTTTTTATTTTCTTATTCACCGAATAATGCTACACCCGGACCCTTGACTTTTTCTGTTGCTCGACTTATTCTCAAATTAAGAATAAATTAATTTTAAGAATTTAAAATTTAAAATTTTTTGTTTAATGGATATTGTTGAAATTTTTTATTTTTCCACTGTTAAAATAAAAATTTATTTTTTTAGATTTAAAATTAAAAATATAATAAATTTACAAATTTGTTATTTACTAGATATTGTTGGATTTTATTTTTTTTCTACATTATATAAAAAATTTAATTTTATAATTTGAAAAATAAAAATAAAAATTTAATTTTTCAAATTTTAAGTTTTTCTAAAAATATTTTTTAACTTTTTCATTTACCGGATAATGCTACACCTACACGCTTGATTTTTTTTTGCTGGACTTGTTCACAAATTAAGAATAAATTAATTTTAATAATTTAAAATTTTTAAATTTTTTATTTATTGGATATTGTTGAAATTTTTTATTTTTCTACTGCTAGAATAAAAATTTATTTTTTATATTAAAAATTAAAAAAATAATGAATTTATAAATTTGTTGTTTACTAGATATTGTTGAATTTTATTTTATTTTTCTACTTTAAATAAAAAATTAAATTTTATAATTTAAAATATCAAATATTAAAAAGTTAAGATTTTTTAAATTATAAATTCTTTTAATTTTTTATTTTTTTATTCACCGGATAATACTACACCCTAGTCCTTGACTTTTTTTTATTGTTGGACTTGTTCAAAAATGAAAAAAAAATTAAAAATTTAGGATTTTTTAATTTTTTGTTTATTGGATGTTATTGGAATTTTTTATTTTTCTACTATTACAATAAAAATTTATTTTTAGATTATAAATTAAAAAAATGATCAATTACGAATTTGTTATTTACTAGATATTGCTGCATTTTATTTTCTTTCTACCTTAACTAAAAAAATTTAATTTTTTAAGACTTTAAATTTTTCTAAAAATATTTTTTTTATTTTCTTTTCACCGAATAATGCTACACCCGGACCCTTGACTTTTTCTGTTGCTAGACTTATTCTCAAATTAAGAATAAATTAATTTTAAGAATTTAAAATTTAAAATTTTTTGTTTAATGGATATTGTTAAAATTTTTTATTTTTCTACTGGTAAAATAAAAATTTATTTTTTTATATTTAAAATTAAAAATATAATAAATTTACAAATTTGTTATTTACTAGATATTGTTGGATTTTATTTCTTTCTACATTATATAAAAAATTTAATTTTATAATTTGAAAAATAAAAATAAAAATTTAATTTTTCAAATTTTAAGTTTTTCTAAAAATATTTTTTAACTTTTTCATTTACCGGATAATGCTACACCTACACGCTTGATTTTTTTTTTTGCTGGACTTGTTCACAAATTAAGAATAAATTAATTTTAATAATTTAAAATTTTTAAATTTTTTATTTATTGGATATTGTTGAAATTTTTTATTTTTCTACTGCTAGAATAAAAATTTATTTTTTATATTAAAAATTAAAAAAATAATGAATTTACAAATTTGTTGTTTACTAGATATTGTTGAATTTTATTTTATTTTTCTACTTTAAATAAAAAATTAAATTTTATAATTTAAAATATCAAATATTAAAAAGTTAAGATTTTTTAAATTATAAATTCTTTTAATTTTTTATTTTTTTATTCACCGGATAATACTACACCCTAGTCGTTGACTTTTTTTTATTGTTGGACTTGTTCAAAAATGAAAAAAAATTAAAAATTTAGGATTTTTTAATTTTTTGTTTATTGGATGTTATTGGAATTTTTTATTTTTCTACTATTACAATAAAAATTTATTTTTAGATTATAAATTAAAAAAATGATCAATTACGAATTTGTTATTTACTAGATATTGCTGCATTTTATTTTCTTTCTACCTTAACTAAAAAAATTTAATTTTTTAAGACTTTAAATTTTTCTAAAAATATTTTTTTTTATTTTCTTTTCACCGAATAATGCTACACCTGGACCCTTGACTTTTTCTGTTGCTAGACTTATTCTCAAATTAAGAATAAATTAATTTTAAGAATTTAAAATTTAAAATTTTTTGTTTAATGGATATTGTTAAAATTTTTTATTTTTCTACTGGTAAAATAAAAATTTATTTTTTTAGATTTAAAATTAAAAATATAATAAATTTACAAATTTGTTATTTACTAGATATTGTTGGATTTTATTTCTTTCTACATTATATAAAAAATTTAATTTTATAATTTGAAAAATAAAAATAAAAATTTAATTTTTCAAATTTTAAGTTTTTCTAAAAATATTTTTAACTTTTTCATTCACCGGATAATGCTACACCCACACGCTTGATTTTTTTTGCTGGACTTGTTCACAAATTAAGAATAAATTAATTTTAATAATTTAAAATTTTTAAATTTTTTATTTATTGGATATTGTTGAAATTTTTTATTTTTCTACTGCTAGAAAAAAAATTATTTTTTTATATTAAAAACTAAAAAAATAATGAATTTACAAATTTGTTGTTTACTAGATATTGTTGAATTTTATTTTATTTTTCTACTTTAAATAAAAAAATTAAATTTTATAATTTAAAAAATCAAATATTAAAAAGTTAAGATTTTTTAAATTATAAATTCTTTTAATTTTTTATTTTTTTGTTCACCGGATAATACTACACCCTAGTCCTTGACTTTTTTTGTTGTTGGACTTGTTCAAAAATGAAAAAAAAAATTAAAAATTTAGGATTTTTTAATTTTTTGTTTATTGGATGTTATTGGAATTTTTTATTTTTCTACTATTAGAATAAAAATTTATTTTTAGATTATAAATTAAAAAAATGATCAATTACAAATTTGTTATTTACTAGATATTGCTGCATTTTATTTTCTTTCTACCTTAACTAAAAAATTTAATTTTTTAAGATTTTAAATTTTTCTAAAAATATTTTTTTTATTTTCTTATTCACCGAATAATGCTACACCCGGACCCTTGACTTTTTCTGTTGCTCGACTTATTCTCAAATTAAGAATAAATTAATTTTAAGAATTTAAAATTTAAAATTTTTTGTTTAATTGATATTGTTGAAATTTTTTATTTTTCTACTGTTAAAATAAAAATTTATTTTTTTAGATTTAAAATTAAAAATATAATAAATTTACAAATTTGTTATTTACTAGATATTGTTGGATTTTATTTTTTTCTATATTATATAAAAAATTTAATTTTATAATTTGAAAAATAAAAATAAAAATTTAATTTTTCAAATTTTAAGTTTTTCTAAAAATATTTTTTAACTTTTTCATTCACCGGATAATGCTACACCCACACGCTTGATTTTTTTTGCTGGACTTGTTCACAAATTAAGAATAAATTAATTTTAATAATTTAAAATTTTTAAATTTTTTTTATTGGATATTGTTGAAATTTTTTATTTTTCTACTGCTAGAATAAAAATTTATTTTTTTATATTAAAAATTAAAAAATAATGAATTTACAAATTTGTTGTTTACTAGATATTTTTGAATTTTATTTTATTTTTCTACTTTAAATAAAAAAATTAAATTTTATAATTTAAAAAATCAAATATTAAAAACTTAAGTTTTTTTAAATTATAAATTCTTTTAATTTTTTATTTTTTTATTCACCGGATAATACTACACCCTAGGCCTTGACTTTTTTTGTTGTTGGACTTGTTCAAAAATGAAAAAAAAATTAAAAATTTAGGATTTTTTAATTTTTTGTTTATTGGATGTTATTGGAATTTTTTATTTTTCTACTATTAGAATAAAAATTTATTTTTAGATTATAAATTAAAAAAATGATAAATTACAAATTTGTTGTTTACTAGATATTGCTGTATTTTATTTTCTTTCTACCTTAAATAAAAAATTTAATTTTTTAAGATTTTAAATTTTTCTAAAAATATTTTTTTTTATTTTCTTATTCACCGGATAATGCTACACCCGGACCCTTGACTTTTTCTGTTGCTCGACTTGTTCTCAAATTAAGAATAAATTAATTTTAAAATTTTAAAATTTTTTTACTTTTTGGTTTATTGGATGTTGCTGTTATTTTTTATTTTTCTACTATTAAAATGAAAATTTATTTATTTTTAGATTAAAAATTAAAAAATAATAAATTTACAAATTTATTGTTTACTAGATACTGTTGATTTTTTTCTACATTAAATGAGAAAATTTAATTTTATAATTTAAAATGTTATAAAAATTAAAAAATCAAAAATGGAAATTTTAATTTTAAAAAATTTAATTTTATAAAAAATATTTTTTTGATTTTTTTTATTCATCGGATAATGCTACACTTGGACCCTTCACTTTTTTTTGTTGGACTTGTTCACAAATTAAGAATAAAATAATTTGAAAAACTTAAAATTTTTAAATTTTTTGTTTATTAGATATTGTTGGCATTTTTTATCTTTTCTACTGTTAGAATAAAAATTTATTCTTTTTAGATTAAAAATTAAAAAAAATAAATTTACAAATTTTTTATTTACTATATATTTTTGGATTTTACTTTTTTTCTACTTTAAATTAAAAATTTTAATTTTATAATTTAAAAAACCAAAATAAAAGAAAATTACTTTTTTCAAATTTTAAATTCTTTTAATTTTTTCATTCACCGGATAATACTACTCCATAATGCTTGACTTTTTTTGTTGTTGGACTTGTTTAAAAATTAAGAATAAATTAATTTTAAAAATTTAAGATTTTTAATTTTTTGTTTATTAGATGTTGTTGGAACTTTTTATTTTTCTACTATTAGAATAAAAATTTCTTTTTTAGATTAAAAATTTAAAAAATGATAAATTTTCAAATTTGTTGTTTACTAGATATGGCTGCATTTTATTTCTTTTCTACCTTAAATAAAAAAATTTAATTTTTTAAGATTTTAAATTTTTCTAAAAATATTTTTTTTTATTTTCTTATTCACCGGATAATGCTACACCCAGACCCTTGACTTTTTATGTTGTTGGACCTGTTCACAAATTAAGATTAAATTAATTTTAAAAATTTAAAATTTAAATTTTTTTGTTTATTGGATATTGTTGAAATTCTTTATTTTTCTATTGTTAAAATAAAAATTTATTTTTTTAGATTAAAAATTAAAAATATAATAAATTTACAAATTTGTTAATTAATAGATATTGTTGGATTATATTTTTTTTTCTACTTTAAATAAAAAAATTTAATTTTATAATTTGAAAAATCAAAAATAAAAAATTTAATGTTTTCAAATTTTAAGTTTTTTTAAAAATATTTTTTTACTTTTTCATTCACCGGATAATGCTACATCCACACCCTTGACTTTTTTTTTGCTAGACTTGTTCAGAAATTAAGAATAAATTAATTTTAATAATTTAAAATTTTTAAATTTTTTATTTATTGGATATTGTTGAAATTTTTTTTCTACTATTAGAATAAATATTTATTTTTTTTAGATTACAAATTTAAAAAAATAATAAATTTATAAATTTGTTATTTACTACATTTTGTTGTATTTTATTTTTTTCTACTTTAAATAAAAAATTTAATTTTATAATTTAAAAAATGAAAAATAAAAAATTTAACTTTTTAAAATTTTAAATTTTTCTAAAAATATTTTTTTATTTTTTATTCACCGGATAATGCTACATCCAGACTCTTGACGTTTTTTTTGTTGGACTTGTTCAAAATTAAGAATAAATTAATTTTATAATTTTATAATTTTTAAATTTTTTGTTTATTGGATATTATTGAATTTTTTATTTTTCTACTGTTAGAATAAAATTTTTTTTCTTAGATTAAAAATTAAAAAAATAAATTTACTAATTTGTTGTTTACTAGATATTACGATATTTTATTTTATTTTTCTACTTTAAATAAAAAGATTAAATTTTATAATTTTAAAAATCAAATATTAAAAAGTTAATTTTTTAAAATTTTAAATATTTTTTTATCTTTTTTATTCACTACCGGATTGTTGACTTTTTTTGTTGTCGAACTTGTTCACAAATTAAGAATAAATTAATTTTAAAAATTTATGATTTTTTAATTTTTTGTTAATTGGATATTTTTGAAATTTTTTATTTTTCTGCTGTTAGAATAAAAATTTATTTTTTTAGAATAAGAGTTAAAAAAATAATAAATTTACAAATTTGTTGTTTATTAGATATTGCTGTATTTTTTCGACTTAAAATAAACAAATTTTATTTCGTAATTTAAATAATCAAATATTAAAAATTTAATTTTTTAATTTTAAATTTTTCTGAAAATATTTTTTTATTTTTTATTCTCCGGATCATGCTACACCCGGACCCTTGAGTTTTTTTTTTTTGTTGGACTTGTTCATAAATAAAGAATAAATTAGTTTATAAAATTTAAAATTTAAAATTTTTTGTTTATTGGATATTGTTTAAATTTTTTATTTTTCTACTGGTAGAGTAAAAATTTATAAATTTGTTGTTTACTAGATATTGCTGGATTTTGTTTTTTTCTACTTTAAATAAAAAAATTAATTCTATAATTTAAAAAATCTAATATTAAAAATTTAATTTCTTAAAATTTTAAAATTTTCTAAAAATATTTTTTATTTTTTTATTCACTGAATAATACTACACTTGGACCCTTGACATTTTTTGTTGTTGGACTTGTTCACCAATTAAGAATAGATTAATTTTAAAAATTTAAATTTTTTAATTTTTTGATTATATCATTGTTGGAATTTTTTTATTAATCTACTGTTAGAATAAAACTTTATTATTTTTAGATTAAAAATTAAAAAACTAATAAATTTACAAATTTGCTGTTTATTAGATATTGCTGGATTTTATTTTTTTCTACTTTAAATAAAAAAATTTAATTTTATAATTTAAAAAACCAAAAATAATAAATTTAATTTTTTAGAATTTTAAATTTTTCTAAAAATATTTTTTGACTTTTTTATTCACCGGATAATGCTACTCCCGAATCCTTGACATTTTTTTGCTGGACTTGTTCACAAATTAAAAATAAATTAGTTTTAAAAATTTTAAATTTTTAAATTTTTTATTTATTGGATATTTTTGAAATTTTTTATTTTTCTACTATTAGAATAAAATTAAAAAAAATAAATTTACAAATTTGTTGTTTACTAGATATTGCTAAACTCTATTTTATTTTTCTATTTTAAATAAAAAAATTAAATTTTATAATTTAAAAAATCAAATATTAAAAAGTTAATTTTTTAAAATTTTAAATATTTTAAAATATTTTTTTATCTTTTTTATGTACTGGATAATGCTACACCCAGATCCTTTACTTTTTTTGTTATTGGACTTGTTCACAAATTAAGAATAAATTAATTTTAAAAATTTAGGAGTTTTTAATTTTTTGTTAATTGGATGTTTTTGAAATTTTTTATTTTTCTACTGTTAGAATAAAAATTCAAAAGATAATAAATTTACAAGTATTCAAGCTTAAGAATTTATATAATAAAACCATAAACATGATAATCTAATTACGTATTTCTATTCTATCTATAGTAACCGCTGTCCCACAGATTTCACCAACCTATCCTCCATGCGATCCTATTGCCACCGTCTACCGAGCCTCCTCAATCCCAATAAAAAACATAAGTAGGTTCAAGCAAATAAAACACAAGTAATATACATTTACAGCAAGCACTTCAAGAAGTAAATAAGCATGTTATACACTTAGGCAATAGATGCAAGTAAGCAAAGAAAACAAACACTTATGAATGCATGTGATGAATGCCTGTCCTATTGGTCGTGATATCATTTGTCGGTTCAACTGCCAACCTGACACATCCCCTTGGGATGTCGCCTTTCTGTCACGTGTATAAATATGGCCCATGGGATATAGTGTCCGAGAACATTCTTATGACCAGAAAGGTTGCGAGCGGGATACTTTGCCTCAAACCTCACATCTCAACGTAATCGGGATTAACCATCATCTTTACACTGGCGCCGCAACCTCAACAAGTGGGATTAACCACCGTCCTTTCCAGGCGCGTAGCGTCTTACCAAATCATAACACATCAGTGATATAGTCAAGTCAGTAATCACCACTTATATTCATCAAGTTCATCATTCCTTTCAAAGTTCCAAACTCATCATAATCATCATTTGTCTCAATTTTTCAAACTCATCGTCAGTATGGCACTCCACCAAGTCACCCTAACTATTCCATCCACAAAACTTCCCAAGCCTAAGTCACCGTTTTCTAAACTCATAACAGAAAAATCCCATTCTAAGTTACTTAAACCACCCTCACTATGCTCAAAGCCCAAACACTATCTAAGGGATCTTGATGTACAATTATAGAGGTTTAGAAAGCTAGAAGAATGTTTAAAAATACAAAAATTACATTTTCATCAAAACAGGGGGTCATGCGTATGCATGCCCAGTCTCACGTTCGTAAGCGTCCAAAACAAAAAAGGGATGCTGCGTACGCATGCCAATGGCCACGTACGCAGGAGTGTAAAAGTTGCATTTTTGCGTACACATGTCAGCGTTCATGTATGCATGAGTACTGGGTAGAGGCCAATACTCGTGTCGCGTGGCAGTGTCTGCATACGCATGCCTAAAAAATCTTTGAAAAAGTTGTTTGCTGCAGAATTCAAATTTTTGTACCAAACTTCAAATGCGCATAACTTTTTCGTTTTAAAACATTTTTCTTCCGTTCTTCGAATGTCTTAAACCTCTTAGACCCAACTTTTACTTAAATCAAGTTTCATGAAAATTAAGGGTTTGTAGCACAAGTTATGACTCATTAAAGTTTATCAAAAATAAGATTTTACCAAAATTTTCCAATTCCTCTAGTTTTCCAAAACTCAAAACTATACCAAATCAACCATACCCAAAAACAACCCAAAGGCTCATATAAAACCTTCCTCAAACATTTCTCAATCATTCAAGTATCTAAACCATTTAATTCTCAGGAATTACCATAGATTCTTATCAACATCCTTATCAACATAATCATAACAAAACACTATCAAAAATAACCAAATCCGTCATAATCATTATTTCTCAATTCAACATCATTAAACTCACAATTATCACCAATTGTCATCAACATCAACAATAATAATCAATACTCATCATCAACATCAATATTCGTTAACCATCATTACCAACATTAATAAGTATAAACAATCACTATCAACTCAATCCTATCCTAAAGTCCACTAGCCTAAGTTTCACAAAATTTTACATATTAACTAAAAAAAAACCAAAACCATACCTTGGCAATTTTCGCACAACTCAAAACACCAAAATTGACCTCCAAATAAGCTCAACGAAGCTCAATCACTAAAAGTTTAATTCCAATACCACCAACTTCACACCAATCATAAGAATTCAAGTTATACACATTTAATTTACCATAATTAGTAACTAGGGCTCACAAATACACTAAACCACAAGGATTTTGAAGTGACTTACCTTAACCAACGGTATTAGGGACAAAATTTAACAATAATCCAATGATAGATCACCCTTAAACAATCAAAATCATAGAATATACTTAATGACAAAACCCAAAATCACAAAATTATTAGGAAAGATAAGTGGAGTATGAAATTCAATTTCTTACCATCTTTGTTAGCCTAAAAATGATGGGCTCGGCGAGAGCTTTGTGTGGCCACAAACGGCACGCAAGTCGGAGCACCGTAGCTCAAGATATGAGCAAATGAAGAAGAAGATGAATAGTAACCCTTACCTCCTCTTCAATCTCACTTCATCTGCACTATCTTCCTCTCTTAGTGTTTAATGAGCTGAATTGTCTCCATTAACACACTTATATATGTTGGGCTTAGGCCTAACTTGGGCTCGGTCCAGCCACTTAGCATTTTTGATTCGTTTGACCTAACTTTAGGCCAAAACCTTTAAAATTAACGTGTAGTTTTCAATTCTAAATAATTTTCTATAGTTTTTATTAGTCTTATATAGTATCGGATAGACTTAAATCGCTACTGCTAGCTAATTTACCGGTACGCATTTTTACGTAATTTTTCGCAGAAAATTATATTTTCCCACTCGTAAAAATTCACTAAATTCAAATTTTACCTTTAAATTTTTAAATTAATATTTTTAAATTTTTGAACATATCCTGGGTAATTAAATTATTATTTTTACCTTAATTAAATGGTTAATAATCTTTGGTTCTTATAAAAGAGGTAGTTTGAGATTGTGGATTATCTAAGACTTCAGGTAGTGATGGATACAACATGAATTTTATAAAAGTGTTAGAGTGAGATTGGAATAGAAATTCACTGCATCTGTGATAAGCTTTTTTGAGATGGCAAGGCTACCAGTAGACTCTAATGCCACATGGGTAGCGTTGGCTCCAAAATTTGTTGGGCTAAGGAGATAAAAGATCTTAGACCTATTAGTATGGTTTGGATGTGTCTATAAAGTTATATCTAAATTATTGACAAGAAGAATGAGGAGTGTAATGCCAGATTTAGTTAAAGAATCACAGAGTGCCATTGTAAAAGGGGAGGAAGATACAAGATGGAGCTTTAATTGCATGTGAAACTATGCAATGGTTGAAACTGAAGAGGAAGGCATCAGTGATAATCAAACTAGATTTTCAAAAGGCTTATGACAGAGTTAAATGGTGCTTCGTTGATACTGTGCTTGAGAAGATGGGATTCGGTAGTACATGGAGGGCATGGATTAGGGAGTGTATTAGATCGACATCTATCTCTATTCTAGTTAATGGGTTATCATTGAAACCATTCAAGATCGAGAGGGGGCTTCATCAAGGCGATCCATTATTGCCATTTTTGTTTGTTCTGATGGTGGATGTGCTTAACAGGATGATTGAGAAAGCGGTAAGGAACAGGCGAATGTCTCCACTTTTAGTCAGTAGGGATAATATAGAGTTATCACATTTACAATTTGCTGATGACACTATATTTTTCTATCCGTTTGTAAGACCCGATTAATTAATGAATAATTAACTCACAAATTAAAATTTATTCTAAAAAAATTAGAAATGTGATTTTTATGATTTAATATGATAGAAAAAATTAAAACAAGAATTTCGACACTAATTTTAAAGAATTTGGCCCAAAATTGGGCTGAACGGATCAAACCGGGCCAACTGGGCCCATATTTGACCTTTGGCCCAACCCAAACTTATTAAAACAAAAGAGCTCAGCTCTTCTTCCCCTTCCCATAAGCCAAACACGCTGGGAAATATTGAAGGATGGAGGAAGAAGGAGCAAACCCTTGGTGAAACTTTAAATTACCATATCTTGCTACTCCGAACTTCGATTACCGCACCGTTTGGGGCCACATGACCGTGGCATCGAGCTTTACAAGGCCCATAACATTGCTCAAGAGGTAAGCCACGTTTTTCTTCTAGTTTTCTAGCCTTTGATTTCTAAAATCTTGAGTGAAAATTTTGAGATTTTGAGCTCTTTGATGTTATAGGATCCAATTAACTTGAGAGAAAGGCTCAATCTTGCCTCTTTGATCCTTGCGTATGGTAAAAATTCTCAACCCTAGTGAAATACTTGAATTGTTGTGATTAGTTATTGAGTTTGTATGTGTGGGTGTATATTATGTGTATTGGGCAATATATATATATATATATATATATATATATATATATATATATATATATATATATATATATATATATATAAAAGTGGATTGAAGCTTGATGGAGATTTTGGGAGCTTGAAGTGGATTGCAAGCTAGAAATCTATTTTTGGAGATGTTTTGGGTTGAGTGGGGAGTCAACCAAGGTATGGTTTCAGTTTTCTATATCTAAAATATAATGTGTTGTGAAAACTTAGGCTAGTGACCCTAAGATGGGAATTGAATTGTTGATGTAGTTGATTGAATGATGTGGATTGTGTTGATTATGTGGATAAATGGTTTTGAATGGTTGTGGTTGATGTTAATTGTTGATAAGACATGTAAAATTGTAAGTGACATGGTGCTGGTATGCATGATTCTTGATGAAGTTGAGATTTTGTTAAAGTTGATAGGGAAATTGTCATAAGTAATTGATAATGTATATTGTGAATTGTTGAACTTGGATTATTGAGTTAAGATTGATGAAAATAGAGAATTGATGTGTTGTGAATTGAATAAGGAAGTTGGAATATGGTTGATGCTGAATTGGTAAGGTTTTTGTTGGATTTAAAGGGGTTTGGAAAGTGTATGTTTTGAAAATTGAGGTTTGTTTGGTTTTGTGAAAATTATGTTTTTGGCCCAACTTTGGCAGACATAACTTGGTCTCTGGACCTACGATTTATGTCAAACTTATTTAGAAATAAAATTTGGTTTGACATGTTTGTGACGTTTGAAGAACGGGGGAAAAATGTTTTAAAATGAGGAAGTTATGCTCAATCAAAGTTTGGTGTACAAAGCTGAAAATTCTAGACTTAGCAGCTTTTTGGAGCTTCTGCATTATATGCATACATATACCTACCATACGCGGCCATGCGTTTCCGTTTGGTGAGTGTGCGTACGTGGAAAGGGTGATGTGTATGCGAAATGGGCCAAAATTCACGCTCACGCGTACGCGTGGCCTGAAGTTTTCTCGTACGCAAATCCCCTCATACGCGGCCATTCATTTCTGTTTGGTGCGCGTGCGTACGCGGGAAGGATGATGCATACACGACATGGACCAAATGCGTGCTCGCGCGTACGTACACGTGACCTATTTTAAGCAAATATGAGTTTTATGTTTTTAAAACCAAATTTCAAACCTCTAAGCCTCATTTCCATTCTTTTAGTCCTAAATCCTAATAGTATGCCTAGTAATGAGAATAAGCTAGGAAAGGTGGTAACTCGTGGATGAAGTAAGGGGAGAATTAATGATGAATCATGATTAATGATGATTGTACGAGTTGCTAAGGATGATGGTGGAAGTGTTGTGTATGCCATGGGCCGAATGGCTATATTCGATAATGAATTATGGCTGGTTATGGATTATGTTATGAGTCGAATGGTTGTGATAAATATTGAATTATGGCTGAGTATGTATATGTATATGATTGATGGTTGATAATGTTATTATCACACTTCCAAATATCTGAGATACAAGTTTCCCTGGGTGAAAGCAGTAACTAGCCACCACGTGCTCCAGGTTGAGACTCGATACTCTGCTGACCCTATGTCGTAAGTGTGGCTAGACACTGTGAAAATTCTAGATGAACTCACCCCCATGGATAAACACCAGTGTGGGTGTTATATGCTTATGATTATGGTTGAGTATTACTCGAGTTGGGGATGCACGACAGAGGGATAGTCCAACGGTTTGCTACCAGGATTTGTCGGGTTGGTTTTATAATCGATAGATGAGACTCATCAGCCACTAGGACAGACATGCATCATATGTATCTATATGTTTTTTGGTGTGTTTTGTTTGGAATGCCTAATTGACTGCATAACTGCTTGCTAATGTACATTCTATGTGACTTAGATGAATAAAAAGATCCTGGAAAGAAAAGCAAGCAATAAAGCTAGGCACCAATAGCTTGAATCCTGAGATATGTGTCTGTGGTGTTTTTGTGCAAGGATATGCTTGGATGATTAGGTTTTAAGGAGTGCTTCATCACTTGATAACTTGGGTTAACTAACCCGGGATTATCAACCGAAAGTCCACTATCAAGAGCAATCTTGTCACAAAACATTTAGTAACCCAAAGAGGTGCTGGGCACCAAGGTCTCAGGAATGAATAACAAGCCATGTGCCTGTGGTGTATATGTGTTGAGGAGAGGCTTGAGTAAGTAAGTCCTTAGGGGTGTTTCAACACCTAGCACCTTGAACCAACTGGTTCGGGAGTGCTGGCTGAAAGCTTATCATAAAGAGTTTCCTTAACACAGAGCACTTAGCTAAACAAATTAATAAGCCTCTGGTAAAGAGAAAAAGAAAACAAAAACAAAGCTAAGCTAAGGATCCAGAATAAGAGTCTCATAGAAGGCAATAGAGTGAGTATTTAAGAGCATATTATGGCCTAGAAACCAGCAAGAATATGAACATAAGTTGTCATGCATGAAACTCCATGAACCAGGATTTAAATCTCTCAATAAGGACACACATCTCTTTATGTTCTCATTCATTCTTCTTATGTTCTATCACTTGCTTGGGGACAAGCAAGATTTAAGTTTGGTGTTGTGATGCCAGGGCATCTTGGCTAGTTTTACAAGCCATTTTGAGTATGTTTTAGGTTAGTCTCATGCATTTTCTTAGGCAATAAGCAAGCATTTGGATGAGTTATGCATACATGTCAAGATTCAATCAAACATTGTGAATTATAAACAGTTTCATGAGAATAATGCAACGATTAATTGATGCAATGAATGATGCATTATCTTGTGATTAGAGCAAGGCTTTGATGCAATTGTTTGGTTGATTTCAGGGAAGGAAGAAGCAGAGACAAAGTGGCGTTAGTGGCCACGTTAGTGCCACTAACGCCAGGACTAACGTGGGAAGCTCAAGCAAAAGTGGCATTAGTGGTGGCGTTACTCACCCACTAACACCAGTGACAACAAGAATTCAAGGGAAGAGTGGCATTAGTAGCCACGTTAGTGCCACTAACACCAGTGCTAACGTGGAAGAAAGCAGGGTTGTGACGTTAGTGGTGACATTGATGCCATTAATGTCATCAAAAGGTGAAGCAAAGACAAGGATTGAGTGGCGTTAGTGGTCACGTTAGTGCTACTAACGCCAGGAATAACGTGGGCTTAGGCAAGGTGTGGCATTAGTGGCCACGTTAGTGCCACTAACGCCAGGAGTAATGTGGATTCAAGGGGTTTTGGAATGTTAGTGACCACGTTGGTGTCACTAATGTCTTCGAGCCATAAAATTACACATAACGTTACTCACACTAACGGGCTGACTAACGTGACTACTGCCTCAACTAAACTCTTTCAACAAGCTGAGCAAAGCCCAATGAGTTTGTTAACTGCTTCAACTAAGACCAAGGACCCACATCCAGATACTTGAAGACTCAACTGAGGACCAGAGAAGTAGTATATATAATAGTAGTTTTGAACTTGAAAGGGATTGGAATCTAGGGGGATCCAAAATTGTAAAACACTCATTTACTATTCTCTGTAATTAGTTTACTTTCAATGAACTTTACATCTCCTTTTTCATTTCCCAGAGCTATGATCAACTAAATCCCATTTCATTGAAGGAAGGAGCTATGTTGTAATTTAATGGATCAATTATAGTTCTTATTATTCTTCTTCTACCCATTCTCTTTGATTTGCTTGAAAGCTTTCAATTTTCATCCAATTGAACAATTGTCTCGGAAGAGAAATTGTTCATACTGGGATTCCCTCGGAACCTTGGAAGATGAATAGGGAATCATGCTAGAATTACTTTCTCATGTTGGACTAGATTGGGAGTTGGACGGATATAGTGACATAAAATCCTCCCGATGCTTTGATCTAGAAAAACATGTGGTATAATTAGTGATCGTACTTCATCTCTTCCCATGAGCAATTAGATCAAGGAATTAGGCAATTGTTCAAGATTAGAGAGATTGAATTGCCAAAAAATTGGGATTCAATCACCTAAGATTGCCAAGAGATCAATGAGTTGCATGGATTGAGGAAGAGATGAGAATAAACATGACCCGGAGAATGCAACATCTCCTGAACCCAATGAACTTCCCCATTCTTATCTTCCCATTCTCTATATTCTATTTACTTTGACGTTTATCACCCCATTCCCATTTAATTTTCTGCTATTTACTTTCTGCACTTTATATTCTGCAATTTACATTCCAGCAATTTAATTAAGTTATTTTCCTTCCAGTTATTTACATTTCTTGCTATTTACGTTTTCCTCCATTTAAATTTCTGCAATCTCAACTCAATTCTATTTAGTTCAACTAGACCATTCCTTTTATTAAAGTTTCTCAACCAATCAATTCCTGTGGGATTCGACCTCACTCTATTGTGAGTTTTTACTTGACGATAAATTTGGTATACTTGCCGAAGATAATTTGTAGAGATACAAAATCCACGCTATCAACAATCCAATGGTTAGCTCCCAGGACTTGTTGGGTTGGCTTTATAACTGACAGATGAGACTCATTATCCACTAGGACAGGCATGCATCATATGCATCTATATGTTTGTTTAGTGTATTTTGTTTGGAATGCCTAATTGACTGCATAACTTCTTGTTAATTGTTTATCTACTGTATATGCTTTCTCTATGTGATTTTCTTGTCTGTAATAAATGCGTTTGTAACAACTGGTTCTGGTGGCGGTTGGAAGGTTCGGAGGAGTTGAAAAGGGGAGTTTTAGATAGACCGAAGACCCTTAGCTAGTTGCCTATTACTTTTCATGGTTTAGTTATGTTTATAAGCTTTAATTATCTGTTGAAAGTTCTAGGATTGCCTTCGGCTTTTCCATGACATTATATGTTAGATATGTGGGCACTGTTACCATGCTGATAACCTCCGGTTCTCACCCATGTAGATTTTGTGATTTTCAGATGTAGGATGTAAGACTCCTCACTGAGGCATGCTGGAAGCTTCTGATTTAGTGAAGATCCTTATCTCTCGAGGTTTTATTTTGTTTATTGTATTTATATAGATACTTATTATCTCCACTTCTATATATGATGTATTAACTCCTCTTAGAGGTTATTTTGGAGAAACAGATTCTGTAACTCTGTCATTTTGGGTTCTCTGATGCACCCCTATTTCATGGTATATTTTATGTTGAACTGAGTGGATTTTATCCACTATTCTCACACTTATTCATAGAAATTGCATGTTTTACATTTTCCTTTCTAATTTCGTGCTATAATTGAAAACATGCTTCTTTGGCCTTAAATTTGCTAATTTTTAATCCTCTCTTATTACCATCGATGCCGTGATATGTGCGTTAAGTGATTTCAGGCTTTCTAGGGCAGGAATGGCTTAAAGGATGGAAAGGAAGCATGCAAAAGTGGAAGAAATACAAGAAATTGAGGTTTTGGGAAGCTGGTAGCGACGTGCATGCGTGGACGACGCGTACGCGTGACCGGTACAGCAGGCAAGCGACGCATACGTGTGGGCGACGCGTACGCATGACAGAGCGTCACGTGCTGCACTTAATAGAACTTGTTGGGGGCAATTTTTTGGGCTGATTTGGACCCAGTTTCTAGCCTAAAAACACATATAAGAGGTTGGGAATGGAGCAGAATCAATCATTTATTTACTTTTCATTCATTCACATTAGTTAGGTTTAGATGTAGAATTCTATAGAGATGTTCTCTCCTCTCTCTAGGTTTTAGGGTTTTTAGTGTTATTTCTTTTTAGATTCAGATTTTCACCTTGCTTTAATTTAGTTTTCCTTTACTCTTGTTTGTTCTAACTTCTTACTCCTTTTAGTTTATTTGTTATTGCTTCCGTTTGTTTACTTCATTGTTGATGCACTCTTGCTCCCTTTGATTTAGATCAATGCAATTTATATTTTTATGTTATTGTTCTTTCTTTAATTATTGGTTATTGTTGTCTTGCAATTGGGTATCTTAGATTTTATGATCTCTTATTTATTCTCTACACTTTTATTTTGTGTCTTCTAAGTGTTTGATAAAATGCTTGGGTGGATTTTAATTTAGATTTTTATGCTTTTGACTTGGATTGATTATTTAGAGACTCTTGAGTTTTCAAAAGTCTTTTGTTGAATGGTGATTGACGAGTGCCGGTTAGCTTGAACTTCACCAAAGCTAGTCTCTCACTATGAGTTGACTAGGACTTGTGAACTCAAGTTGATTGTATACACTTGACCTTCCTCCATTGGTTAGAGGTTAACTAAGTGAAGACAATTCACATTTACCATCACAATTGACGATGATAATGAGAATAGAACTTCTAATTATCAATCCTTGCTAAGAGCTTTCTTAGTTATTTATTTATTTTCTTGCCATTTGACTTTCTTGTTCTTATTACAAAACCCAAAAATATGCTTTTCCATAACTAATAATAAACACACTTCCCTGCAATTCCTTGAGAGACGACCCAAGGTTTAAATACTTCAGTTAATTTTATTGGGTTTGCTGAAGTGACAAACAATCTAAACGTTGATTGAGGTTTAATCGCCGGTTCAGAACTATACTTGCAACGCGATATTTTTGTAAAAATCTTTACCGACATTTTTTCTCCGTCAAGTTTTTGGCACTGTTGCAAGGGAATTGCAAATGTGTGCCTTATTATCGGTTCTTTGTTAATTGTTGCTAGTTTTAGGAGTTTAATTTCATTATTTTTTTTGTTAGTATTTGTTTTTATTCTCTCTCGCTATCATGAATTCTCACCCCTTTGGCTATGAGTTTGGTTCAAATTATGTTGTAGGGAATGGAAGCTACAATGAGAACATGCATCAAGGATGGGACAATCAAAGGTGGGAGGAGCCTCAAGCACAACCTCCAGGGCAACAACCCTCTCCAATGTACTATGAGCAAGAGCCATTCCATGATGCATACTAAGACAATGGATATGGTGGACCTCCTTATGATTTTCAACAACCACCATCATATGCATATGAACACCCTCTTCAACATAGTTTTGAACCACCATACTCACAAGGGGGTACAATCAAACACTTCCATATGACCCTAACCCATATCCACCATACCAACCACCTTATGAGCCATATGAGCCATACATAGAACCACCCCAATTCCAACACAATTACTCCCAAGAACCACCTCAGTATACACCACCTCCATACCCTTACCAAGAAGAACCACCTTCCTATCACGAACCCTTTCTTCCAAACAATGAACCCTCTTATCCACCTCGATCTCCAATGGATGACAACCTTGGTCTTCTTCTTCAAGGGCAAGAAGAGATGAAAAGGGAGTTACTGGAATTCACGGCTGCCTTGACCGAGGTAGTATATCGATTAGCTTTCCAATGTCTGAATACTCAAGGAATGCCCATGGCCATATGTGGAGAATCAAGTGAGGAGCGTAGCATGAAGGAGAGATTGAAAACTCCTGTGGAAAATGAAGAATGCGATTTTGTACTAGAACAATTGGAGGAAGGCGTAATTGTTGAAGAGGAAGAAGTGGTTGAGGACTTGGGAGATGTTGAGAGTCCATGGGAACCACAAGTCATAGAGCCTCCTTCCAAGAAGTTTGAATTTGATGATGAGGAGGGTGTACAACCTCCAAAGCATATCATGGTTGAAGACTTTAAGAAGGTTGATCAAGAGATGGATTCAATAATTGATGAATTTCTTACTACAATTGAATCATCCCCCATTGGACTTGAAAAATAGGATAAGAAAGAAGGTGCACAACTTCCAAAACATGTTCCCTATGAAGAATTAATCGGAATAGATCAAGAGGCAAGTTCGCTTGATGATAATGATCATGAACCAAGTCCTCCTAGTGATGAATCTGCATCCGCAATTGAACTCCTTGAGTATGAAGAACTTCTCTAATTGAGTTTGAGAATGATGTGGAAGTGGAAGTCCTTCGGAAAGGATGGAGGGGAGTTAAATATGCTTTGTCAAGATCGCTGGAGACTTCTCTACCTAGGTTGCCGTCTACTCCTTCATTTGAGTGGGTAAAACTTATCTCTATTAGCCTTATTATCCCACTTGAGTATTGTATTCTAGAAACAGATGGCCAACTTTGAAGGCTTTGTGGAATGAAGTGTAAGAGAAGGATGTTTAGTGGTTGGAGTTGTAAATCAAGGCTTATCAAGGTTGAGGTTTTAAGAGCTAGATGCAAGGGTTGGACTAGTGATCAATTGGTTGGATCTAAGAGAAGAGTTTGGTACTTCATTAAGAATTCGGATTACTTGCCACCCGGTTGGAACAATGATGATCAACTTAAAGGCGGGTGTAGAAACAAGATTTGGAATCCCAGCATACAAGAGGATCAAATTTGGGAGCTCAAAACTTGTGAAGAACTTCATCAAGACTTGATGAATTTACTTGGAAATGTTGGAGCTTATTGGAAGTCCAAGCATTGGTGAAAGTTTCAAGATGAGTTTAAGCACAAGCCACCATGACAAGGAGCTCACCAAATGTCTAATTTAAGGACTTTAACTAAAGGAGCTCTCCAGATTTTGGGAGAACACTTGGCTCCAAGTGGAAAAGCTGCAAGACTCATTTTCGAGACTTTTCTTGATTTCAGACCAAAAAGGATCAGTAATTGGGGGTTGTGGGTTTTGGAATGAGTTAGAGTGAATTTATAACTTCCAATAGAGGAGAGAATTCCGCCAATGGGAGGTAGATACCTTGGATCAGTTGCATAATATCTTGCAATCTATTACATTAATAACATTAGTATAAGATAGAATGGTGTGAAAATTTTATAAGAAAAGTATTTATTCTACTAACTCATTTGTCCAGGTTTTGTAGAAAGAGACTTTGGCCGATGATAGTATGAGCTACAGATTCACAAAAGAAATTTAAAAATGATTAGTTCCACCACAAGTTGAGTTGTTCATCTAGTTTGTATTAGTATGTTGAGTCAATACAAAAGACCGGCTAAGTAGATTGGGGATCATCGAACAGAATGATAATTTGTGTGTTTTGTATATAAGAAGGATGTTGAAACTATATAACACTTATTTGTTACTTGTGAGTACTCTTGGTAGGTGTGGTGTGCATGTATCACGGATATTGGATAGGAGTGGACTTTCTCAGGTACCTTAAAAGATCACTTTAAAAGTTGGAGGACTATGCCTTTGAAAAAAGAGTTGTGCAAATATTAATTAGTTGGGTTCTTATCAGTTATATGAAATATTTAGTTACGTAAAAATGATATCATATTTTAGAACAAAATAACAGATGTAGTTGATTATGTTACTCGATCATTTTATTGTGTTAGGAAATAGTATAATAATTAACTCATCCTATTGATGGCTATGTTAGTAAGAGATAATATAAAAATTGTTTTTGATTTATTTTATTGATGAGCATGTTTTGTCTTTGCCGATTGTATATTCCATCTCGAGTGTTGCGCTTTTTTTTTTTTTGGAAAAAAAAGTTAAAATCAACGATGATTAATGATGAGTTATAGATGATTATCCTGAACCTTTGTACCCGATTAAGCAAATATCGACTATAACAGAATAATCCTCCGTGGATGGGACTAATATAAATATAGTTGTGGTTTTTGACTTTATTGATGCTTTCCTAGTATGACAAACTTGCATTTCCATTCTCATCTTTATAGACGATAGAATTTCCCAAGTTGTAAAAGGAACATCACTTTTGAAGAGTGATGGGCATTCATACTCAAATCCAAGATTCCAATAGAGATGCTTATGCTTTAATTTTTTTTTTTTTTGGTCCCGAGCTGCATATACCCTTTAATATATAAGTAACACTATATCCTTAGCTATCATGTTTACTTGTTTAGACACTCATTTTATGTATTTCTTCCTCTTTTAGTTCAACAAAAAGACTAATATTAAAATTTTAAAAATTTTGCGCGATGGACCGATGACAAAATTGGGTTTTTATATAATAAAAGTATTGTTTTTCTTTTTTGTTTTTTTAACTTTTGAATAAATAATTAAAAATAAATTATCATTTGTACCATAAAAATTACAGACGTCCACAAATATATTCATATAAAAATAAAACGACAATTATAACTACAGAAGATGGTCTCCGTACGTCAAAAGTATCCGAACGTTGGTTACGCAATTGGTCTATTATAGTACTCTTAGCACACAAAAATCATCTTTAGTAATTACAATTATCATTTTACTTTTATATGAATATATTTGTCAACATTTGTATCTTTTATAAATACAAATGATAATTTATTCTACAATTAATATCGATCTTTTCAAGGCAAAACAAAGGCATCTAATTCCAATCTTTCCTTGTTCACCCCGGGCATCTAATTCCAATCTTTCCTTGTTCACCCCGACCCAATTAAATCTACATTCTGATTCACTATAGTGGGTTGTGGCCTCTGGCAGACACTATACCTTTCCGTACCAATACGAAATAGGAAATTTATTATTACTATTTTCACTTTTTGTTTTCCTCATATTCGGTAGCTGCTAACAGTTATGTTAAAACTAAATAAAATGACAGTTACCATATGAATTATAAACAAAATGAGTCACCTACCAAAAAACTGATGTTTGAAAGTAAAATGATTTACATTAACAATAATTATGTAAAATATTTTTTTGCTAATTTTAAGAATGAACATTCAAAGTTTAATAATTTATCTGGGAAAATGACTGATATGAGGGGAAGAAATACTTTCGAAAAAAATGAGATGATTACAATATATTAAAGTTTTAATTAATTACTTTGTTGATTTCTATAGTTTTGCGAAATTTTTAATTAGATTCTGTTACGGCCCGGCCCAGGCAACTCGCGGGTCAACCCGACCCATTGAATACCCGACCCGATCGGTCGGCCATGTGTGATCCACTATGCGACCCGGACACGCGTCCTTGACAGCTCTCCACAGCAGCTGTAAGGATGCTTCGAGGAAAGTGGGCCTGTCTCTGGGGGGCCCACCTCTGACACGGTATAAATGGGGAAGGACCTGCCCTTCCCCCAAGGTACGTCATCTTTCCTCCTATCATTTTCCCCGCCTGCACACTATCTGACTAGGGCGTCGGAGTGTCTTTGCAGGTGGCACCCCCTCTTTCCTTTCACAACGGGAGCTCGGCTACACGGTAAATCCGAACCCAGTACGACCGCGATCGAGGCGTTCTCACCCCCTTCAACCACCACCCGACCTGTCCGGCAACCGACTACCGAACATTGGCGCCGTCTGTGGGGACTGCCTTAATGGACGTTGTGCCGGGTCCCGGAGACCAAGGCCGAGGAGCCGGAGCGGAAGGGGCGGCCTCTGTCGCCTCACTAAGAGGACGACGAAGGTCCCCCCGACAACATACTGAACAACACACAAGGACGCGACCCTTTGGGGGAACAGGCGGCGACATCGCCATAATAATGCAAGAGCTACGTCACAGGGTCCAAAACCTGGAACGACAACTGGCCAACTAGGAGCGCGACGGGCGAACCACCGATCCCAGTTACACCCCATCCCCTGAAAGCCAAGAGAGGGACTCCCACCGAAGCCGTCTACGACGCGCCTCCGCATCCCGAACGGAAGCGGAAAGCACGCGTGAAGAGTCCCCGATCCCGAGAAGACGACATGACACGATAATCTACTCCCGAGGTAGGGAAACGCGCCGCACAGCACGAGATCGCGAAGACGAGGAAGGGAGGTCCGAGAAGACACAACAACCCGTGATAATGGGCGCTACCCCTTTCCACCGATCCATTCTCGAAGTCCGGTTGCCGAAGCACTTCGACAAACCAACAGACATGAGGTATGATGGAACTCAGGACCCCCTAGAACACCTCACGGCCTTCGAAGCAAGGATGAATCTAGAGGGAGTAGGGGACGAGGTGAGGTGCCGAGCCTTCCCGGTAACCCTAGCGGGACCCGCGATCAGATGGTTCAACGGCCTACCGCAGGGATCCATCCACGGGTTCTCGGACATCAGTCGTGCATTCCTGGCCCAGTTTACAACACGAATAGCAAAGGCAAAGCACCCGATCAACCTTCTGGGGGTAACCCAGAGACAGGGAGAGTCGACCAGAAAATACCTGGATCGGTTCAACGACGAATGCTTGGAAATCGACGGCCTGACCGATTCGGTGGCCAGCCTTTGCCTGACGAACGGCCTCCTCAACGAAAACTTTCGAAAACACCTTACCACGAGACCAGTTTGGACGATGCACGAGATCCAGACGGTAGCCAAAGAGTATATAAACGACGAGGAAGTCAGCCGAGTCGTGGCTGCCAATAAACAGCAGTCCGGCTACAGCCAAATTCGGCAACAACGTAACGGAGAAAGACTAAAGGAACAAACCAGGGAGGAGGCGCCAAGCAAGGCACCCAGGTCGTTCCCCCGGGTCGGGAAATTCGCCAACTACACCCCGCTCACTCTTCCCATCATGGAAGTTTATCAACAAATAGCCGAGAAGGGGATCCTGCCGAAGCCCCGACCACTCAAGGACCGTACGGGAGGAAACAAGAACTTCTATTGTGACTACCACAAGGGTTACGGTCACCAAATGCAGGACTGCTTTGACCTGAAGGATGCACTAGAACAAGCGATAAGGGAAGGCAAGCTAGCAGCATTCTCTCATCTTATCAGAGAGCCGAGGAGACGCTATCGCGACCAAGACGAAGAAGGCAAAACCCGTTCGGCAAAGCGGCGACAAGAGCCAGAAGATAGAGACCACGGCCTCACTGTGATAAACGTGGTGACAGCCAAAAACGCCGCGCCAAAATCCCGATCGGCGCACAAGAAAGATGCTAAGGTCTTGGCGGTCTCCTCCTCGTTGGTGCGAAACTCTAAGAAGCCTCCATCCATTTCTTTCGGCCCAGAAGACCAATGATTCGACGACGCCCCTGAAAACCCCCCATGGTCATTACAGCCAGAGTGGGAATCGGCCTCGTCAAACGCATCCTTGTCGACATAGGGGCTGATTCAAACATCATGTTCCGCAACGTATTTGACGCACTAGGGCTAAGGGACGCCGATCTGACGACTCACCAGCACGGGGTCATTGGATTGGGCGACCATTTCATCAAACCTGACGGAGTAATATCCCTACCGATTTCAGTAGGACAAGCTCAAGGTCGAAGGTCGGCGATGGCCGAGTTCGTGATCCTCCGAGATTCCACCGCCTATAATATCATCTTGGGAAGGTAGACGATAAACGATGTTGAAGCGATAATCAACACGAAGCTGCTAGTCATGAAGTTCGTTACTGATGACGAATCTATAGGGTCCATAAGAAGGGATCTCGAGACGGTAGTCGCCTGCGACAACACCAGCCTCTCCCTAAGAAAGAAATCCAAAGAGGCGTCCGGTGTGTTCCTAGCCGACCTGGACGCCAGAATAGATGACAAACCTAGACCGGAACCAGAAGGGGATCTGGAAAAATTCATGATCGGCGACACGGAGGAGAAGTTCACGTTCATCAACAAGAACCTCCCACGTGAGTTAAAGGAGCCCTTGGTCGAAATGATAAGGGCCAATAGGGATTTGTTTGCCTGGACACCTGCCGACATGCCAGGCATAGACCCAAAAATCATGTCACACCATCTGGCCGTCAAGTCGGAAGCACGCCCGGTAGCGCAACGGAGGAGAAAGATGTCGACAGAGAGGGCGGAGGAGGTGGCCAGGCAGACGGCCAGCCTCCTAGAAGCAGGTTTCATACGAGAAGTAGACTACTCGACGTGGCTCTCGAATGTAGTTCTAGTGAAAAAGCACAACGGCAAGTGGAGAATGTGTGTAGACTACTCTGACCTTAACAAGGCATGCCCTAAGGATTGTTTCCCTCTCCCTAACATAGACGCACTCGTCGATGCTGCGACGGGCTACCGTTACCTAAGCTTCATGGATGCCTACTCCGGCTATAACCAGATACCGATGCACCGTCCAGATGAAGACAAAACGGCGTTCATAACGCCGGGGGGAACCTTCTGCTACAAGGTAATGCCATTCGGCCTGAAAAACGCAGGGGCAACATACCAAAGGCTGATGAATAAAATATTCCACGATCTAATAGGCAAGACAGTGGAAGTCTATGTCGACGACATCCTCGCGAAAACGACGCGACCCGACGACCTCCTAAAGGATCTGGCAAATGTATTCGCGTCTCTCCGGCAACACGGCATGAAGCTGAATCCCCTCAAATGTGCCTTCGCCATGGAAGCTGGCAAGTTCCTAGGATTCATGATAACTCAGAGAGGGGTAGAAGCCAACCCGGAGAAGTGCCAAGCGATACTCCAGATGAAGAGCCCGGGTTGTATCAAGGACGTCCAAAGGTTGGCGGGGCGGCTGACTTCATTATCCCGGTTTCTTGGAGCATCGGCAACAAAGGCCCTGCCATTCTTTAACCTCATGAAGAAAGGGATGGCGTTCGAGTGGACACCCGCATGTGAGGAAGCCTTTCAGCACTTCAAGGAAATCCTGGCAGCACCACCTGTGCTCGGGAAGCCAAAGGACGGGGAGCCGCTATACCTGTACCTCGCCATAACAGGAGAAGCCCTGGCCGCAGTTCTGGTGCGGGAAGAAGGGAGGGCTCAACAACCAGTCTATTTCATAAGCAGAGCCCTGCAAGGGGCAGAATTAAGGTACAGCAAACTGGAAAAGCTAGCTCTAGCACTCTTGACCTCCTCACGGAGGTTAAAGCAATACTTCCAAAGTCACCAGGTTGTCGTAAGAACGGACCAGGGGATCCGGCAAGTACTTCAAAAACCCGACTTGGCGGGAAGAATGATGACTTGGTCCATCGAACTCTCCCAGTACGACATACGATACGAACCCCGGCAAGCCATCAAGGCGCAGGCGATGGCAGATTTTCTAGTAGAAGTAACGGGGGATCCAACCGAAGAAACGAGCACACGGTGGAAGCTCTACGTGGACGGAGCCTCCAACCAGACGTTTGGGGGTGCCGGATCATCCTGGAAAGCCCGGTTGGAGTCGTATACGAGCAGTCGATCAGGTTCGAATTTCCCATTTCGAACAACCAGGCAGAATACGAAGCCCTTATAGGGGCTTAACCCTAGCAGCGGAGGTCGGAGCAACAAGGCTGGAAATATGCAGCGATTCTCAAGTCGTCACCTCCCAGGTAAACGGGAGCTACCAAGGCAAAGACTCGTTATTACAAAAGTACTTGGAAAAAGTCAAAAACTTAAGCAAAAAATTTGAGGAGGTCACGGTCCACCACGTTTCTAGAGAAAAGAACACACGGGCAGACCTCCTATCAAAGTTGGCCAGCACTAAACCGGGAGAAGGCAACCGGTCTCTCATCCAAGGTATGACAAGAGAACCAGCGGTCACCTTGCACGTGTCAAGGCTGGGCTCTTCATGGCTAGACCCCATCACCAGCTTCCTAGAAAATGACAAACTCCCTGATGACGAAAAGGACGCGGCGAAACTGAGAAGGGAAGCAGCCAAATACGCCGTCATCTAAGGACAGCTATTCAAGAAAGGGCTCAACCAGCCCCTACTGAAGTGCTTACACCCTGACCAAATGGACTACGTCCTCAGGGAAGTCCATGAAGGCTGCTGCGGACACCACATAGGAGGCAAGGCCCTAGCAAGAAAATTAATTCGAGCCGGATACTATTGGCCGTCAATGATGGCAGACTCCAAGGAGTTTGTCAAAAAATGTGTGAAGTGTCAAGAGAACGCTAATTTCCACAGGGCACCGACCTCTGAGTTAAGCCTGCGAACGTCCTCCCGGCCATTCTCTCAATGGGGAGTCGACCTCTTGGGACCCTTCCCAATCGGTCCTGGGCAAGTCAAGTACCTCATAGTCGCCATTGACTACTACACCAAATGGATAGAAGCCGAACCACTAGCTAGCATATCCTCATCCAATTGCAAGAAATTCATGTGGAGGCAGGTGATAACGCGATTCGGGATTCCAGAAGTCGTCATCTCGGACAACGGCACGCAGTTTACCGACAAGAAGTTCACGGAATTCCTCAACAGCCTGGGTATAAGACAGAAGTTCTCTTCGGTAGAACACCCCAAGACAAACGGACAGGTGGAGTCTGCCAACAAGATTATCCTTTTAGGGATGAAGAAGCGATTGGATAATAAAAAGGGTGCTTGGGCCGACGAACTAGCCTCGGTTCTCTGGTCTTACCGAACAACCGAACAGTCCTCCACTAAGGAGACTCCCTTCCGGCTAACATATGGGTTAGATGCGGTAATACCCGTAGAGATCGGGGAACCGAGCCCCCAGCTACTTTTGAAAGGAGTAGAGGAAGCTGTGGAAAAGGACCTGATAGATGAAGCCAGAGAAATGGCCCATTTGACAAAGACAGCGCTAAAACAAAGAATGGACCTACGCTACAATACCAAAGTGCTCAAAAGGGAATTCGAGCCGAACGATCTCGTCCTAAGGCGAAACGACATCGGCCCACCGACCCCTGGAGCAGGCAAGCTGGCGGCAAACTGGGAAGGCCCCTATAGAATCAAAAAAGTGATGGGTAAAGGTGCTTTCAAGTTAGAAAGGCTTAATGGTAAGGAAGTCCCAAGAACATGGAACGCGAACAACTTGAGAAGGTTCTACTCCTAACGCACGGGGCGACACGCCGACCAATCGAGCTAAGTGGTTAATTTGCGGATTCGAACTTTCCATAATGACCTATGGGTCCTTTATGCAATTACCGAATAAGATATACTTGTGCAAATTTTCTCTCTTTTGTCTTGTTTCCCTTTTTTCCAGACAACTCGTTCTATCACAACCCGACAACGATGCGCGGCCCCGGGACTGATCACCCCGGGAGCCCGTCAACTACCGCGATAACAAATGACTACGCAAAAAGGCCACGACTTGTTAATATAAACGATAGCTATAAACCAATAACGGTTAATAGAAACGATAACACAACCAGACGAATAAGAAAGAGTTAACTACGTTAAAGCGGGCAAATGACTAAAAAGTCAAATTGTTCACAAAAGCCAAAATAAAACGGCTAAACCAAAAAAGTTTTAGACAGAGGGTTCATTTCTTGGGGACGTCAACAATTTTGCTGTCTTTGATGACCTTGAAAACGCCGATCGCCGACGTGTCAAACTCGGGAGCAACAATTTTGACCTGAGCTTTAAGGGCCTCCTCGGTCGCCAAAATCGCACCCTTCCCTTGCTTGACGACGTCTTTATACTTTGCTTTCCATGTTGCCAGTTCGGCCTCCACGATTTGCTTCTCCTTCTCGATTTCGGCCACCCGTTTCTGTGCCGCGCCGACCTGACTCTCTAAAGCCATTTCGCGATCGACAAGACGTGAAACCGTGGCGTCTGACTCTTCCAACTTCTTCTCAGCGGTGGTGGCCTTCTTCTCGGCAGCAGTAGCCTTCTCCTCGGCGGCGTCAAGTTTCTCTTTAGATTGGGTCAGCTGCTCCCGGAGAGTCTCAACTTCACTTTTAAGCTCATTATTAGCCTTCCTAGCAGATTCCAACCTCCTACGGAGGGACTCCATCCCAGACAGTTCGAACTCGGCTTTCCGAGCTATCACTACGCCGCGTAAAAGGGTACGGTACATCCACCTCGCCTGCCCGACAAGAGATGACTCATGAAAATACTCTTCGGTACCGGGAATCAGCTGGGAATCTATAAAGTTCCCGGCATCAAAATTCCTCTCCATGACAGTAAGAACCCCCTCAGGACTGGACGACGTCTTCCTCTTCCTCTTGAGGCTAGGGACCTCTTCCACCTCGTCATCGGCATCAGGGTTAGACGTCGAACCCCCAGTGCCGATCACCTCGCGGAAGGGGGAAACATGAACCGCTTTGTCGCCTTCGATCGGGGCACCTTGAGCCGAGGTGCCGGTCTCGTCGACCACGGCCCCTTGCTCAGTAGCAGCCTTGTCCTCCGGGGGAGCAGCAGACTTCTCAGCAGCAGATTTCTCATTACCTCCCTCGTCATCACTTGCACACAGGAAGGTTTGGAACAAGTTAGGGAGACCCGTTATCTCGGCAGACATCCCCACTGTAAAAAAGGAAGTGAAGTTGGTTAGTCGCAACAAGTTGTTAACAAAAGCAAGAAGATAAGAGGCAAAACAAGCAGAGGCTTCTCACAAATATAATTACGACCGGCCTCCCGATCACCCATGAGGAGGTGAGGATTCACATGATTCCTCCCGAAGACTGCCATCAACACATCGGCAATCTTCCTATCCACCGCAGACATGCCCTTATAGGTTACCTTAACGAAGGCATTGGACCCCGCCCCGAAACTCCAATAGGTCGGGATAAGGCGTACCCCCTCCAACGACAACCAAAAGAGATGACGACCTTTGACAGGGCGGACCTTGAAATATTTGTCCTTAAATCCATGATAGGAGTCCTCAAACAAACCAAAAATCCTCTGACCTTGGGCAGACCGGAAGGACATGAACCCCTTTTTATGTTTCCCCTCCTTCGAAGGGTTTGTAAGATTGAAGAAGAAAAGAAAAACATCTACAGACACCGGCAGCTCAAGGTATTCACAAACCATCTCGAAACAGCGGATTGAGGCCCAGCTGTTCGGATGCAACTGCGACGGCGCCACGGAAACCCGGCTTAAAAGCACCATTTGGAAGGCGGAAAACGGAATACGAACCCCAACTTGAGTAAACATGGATTTGTAGAACCAAATCCAATCGGCAACTCGGGGATGGTGGAGATTGATCTCGTACAATCGTTCGTGAGGAGCCGGGACAAAGACGTCATAATTGGCTTCCTCATCGGTCCCTCCGCACAAGTACTCGGCTTGTCAGAACTCGGTGAGCTCCTCCTCACCCATTTGGTTAGGCGAGTCCTTCACATCGGAAACGACCCAAGCGTAGGGATCGTACGCCGCGGGAGAAGGGGAAGCCCAGGAGGTCGTGCGAGCCATACCTACATGGGGGGACCATCCAGTCAGTCTAAGAGATCGGTTGCTCAGGCCGAATACAGACACTACCCCCACTACTCCCCAACTAAGGATAAACACAATTAAAACGTAAAAAGTTCAGGGGAAAAACCTACCCTGGAATGATACCCCCCCAACACATCCAACCACCATCGAAAGGCTACACAACAACAACAAAAACCAAGCAACAAGCATGCAAGAACGAAGCACAAAAGAAAAGAATTCAAGAATTACCTGAATTGATGGAAGGAGGATGAAATTGCAAGTATGGAAGGATGCAGGGGGGATGTACGAGGGCACCACAACGACGTTCTGAAATTTTGTAGCAAGAAAAAGGAAAAAAGGAAGAGATGGGAAGTATGAAGAAATGCAGAAGCATAAAACTGACTGTTTAAAAACTGCCTCCCAGGAAGCGCGAAAAACCCGGGGGCAGAATAGTCTTTGCAAACAGGGTTTTTTCACCCCATTATGAGCATTCAATGCTCGGCGCAAGGAACGATGCGATGAAACGGTTGTTTATGCAACCAAGGGACATGTGCGTTGGGGGCATATTCCTCCCACGAGCGTCCGACCTGACGAGAACAAACGAAATACGAGACGACACGCCATTGATAGTTCTCACGACTACCACTGGCGCGTGGGGGCACTGTTACGGCCCGGCCCAGACAACTCGCGGGTCAACCCGACCCATTGAATACCCGACCCGATCGGTCGGCCATGTGTGATCCACTATGTGACCCGGACACGCGTCCTTGACAGCTCTCCACAGTAGCTATAAGGATGCTTCGAGGAAAGTGGGCCTGTCTCTAGGGGGCCCACCTCTGACACAGTATAAATGGGGAAGGACCTGCCCTTCCCCCAAGGTACGTCATCTTTCCTCCTATCATTTTCCCCGCCTGCACACTATCTGACTAGGGCGTCGGAGTGTCTTTGCAGGTGGCACCCCCTCTTTCCTTTCACAACGGGAGCTCGGCTACACGGTAAATCCGAACCCAGTACGACCGCGATCGAGGCGTTCTCACCCCCTTCAACCACCACCCGACCTGTCCGGCAACCGACTACCGAACAGATTCCTATACTTTTTTCTTTTTAATTGGATCCCTGCACCAATTAAAAAGAAAAAAAGTATAGGAACCTAATTGAAAATTTCGCAAAATTATAGGACCAACAGAGTAATTAAATCTATATTAAAATACAACTTTTGTTAAGTAATCAATAAGGGATATAGCTAACTCCAATTAGTTAGCAACTTTTTTTTTAATTTTTTTTAAAGAAACATGAACTCAAATGATCATAAGAAACATTTAAAATTAAATAAAAAAAATTCAAAATCATTGTAAAAAGAATATCCAAAACCTAATAAAAAAAATATCTAAAACAATAAGAAGCATGCCGTTGTAGAAAGAAAATCGTAAACCTAATAATAAATAGAAACATTTGAAACGTGACAAACAAAGAATATCAAAAATCTAACAAAAACGAGATATTCAAAATTATTTTAAAACATCCAAAACCTAATAAAATGAGACATCTCAAAATTATTGAAAAAAGAACATCCAAAAAATAAAAAAACTCTTCTAAAACTATTTTTAAAAAATCATTCAAAATTTAAAAAGAAAAAACATCCAAAATATAAAAAATATATGCAAAATCTAAGTGAAAATACATTTAAAACTTACGAGAAAAAGCATCCAAAACAAGTAAAAAGAATCATCCAAAATCTACAAGAATAATAATAAGAAGAAGAAGAATGCCGTTGTAAAAAGAATATCCAAAAACTAAAAAAAAAGAAACATTTAAAATGTAACAAAAAGAAACATCCAAAACTTAATAAAAATGAGATATCCAAAACCATTTTAAAAAATTCAAAACCTAACAAAACAATACATAAATTATTGAAAAAAACATCCGAAGACTAACAAAAAAACATGTAAAACCATTAAGAAAAATCATTCAAAACCTAAAAGAAGAAATATTCAAAACATAAGAAAAAGAAACCTCCAAAAATTAAGAAAAAGGGCACGAGGAGAAGCATTTGGAAGGAAGCATGGCTGTGCGATGACCTGACGACCGACAAAGGACTAGAAAGGGTCCGGGTGCAAAGAGTGAGGTGGAGGCAAGGTTACAGTAGTGGAGGAGAGAGATATTGCGGTCGTGTTGTTCTTACACGAGGAGATGGGAGTTGAGGTATAAAAAGATTTAGAAGAGGAGACGTGAGTATACAACGCGACAATGAGCAAAGGACTACGAAAGACCCACAGTGGAGAGAGTGAAACGGAGGGGACCTCGCTGCTAGGCCTAGCAGCATGGACCCTATCCGTGGGTACCCAACCCGATCCGCTGTGGGTAGGGTTGGGCACGGAGCGGTTGGCCTGCGGAACGGATAGGGTGCGGGTTGAGCCTCAACCCTACCCGCACCCCCCATAATATGTGTTATATAAGTTTAAAAATGTTATATATAGGAGTTGAAACAAGGACATTAAGTATGCAAAAAACTTTTAGCCACTGAACCAAATTTATAAGTTTGTAAATTTTATTCATTTATTTGATGATTATGTTGTGTATGAGATACTTGTATTATTTATGAGATACTTGTGTCATTATAATATTTCTTTTTGTCAACCCGCGGGTAGGGTCGGATACCCGCGGTTGAGCGCGGGTAGGATTAATGTTGGGTATTTCTCAACCCACCTTGAGCGCGGGTAGGATTAAGGTTGGGTATTTCTCAACCCACAGGTAGGATAGGGTTGAATGTTAGTTAAAAATTCAACCCATGGGTAGAGTTAGAGTTGGGTTCAAACCCTACCCTACCCTACCCATTGCCACCCTTACTCGCGGCGGCAGTGGAAGGAAATTGCGATCCCAGCGCATTATAGGTTGGAGTAGTAAGACATGTATTTTTTGTAAGTATAAAAATATATAATTTTTATTTTAAAATTAGGTTTATGGCTAGTTGGCTACTCCCAAATTAGTTACTATACTTTTTCGTTAAAATAATATTAATACCAATGGTTTCAAAAGACTAATTACAATACAAACTTTTAGTATAACACATGAACTCAAGTCATAACTCAAGATCCAAACAATTTCCTACAATCTGCATATGCTCATAGCACTAATCTTTTCTACTAATGAAATTCAGCGAGAAAGATAGATTATTGATTATAAGTAAACACATCAAGTCTTGGATTTCAATACAATAAGTTAACTATGCGATGAACTTATTGTTCATTCTCAACTAAAACGTTAACATGAACATTATAATTCCTCTCTTGACCTATAAGCTTAAATATGGAAATTAGGCGCTGAACAATATCCTTCATGCTAGGCCTTTCACCTTTTTTCTCCCTCAAGCAATCGAGTGCAAGCTCCGAGAACATTCTTATGCTTCCCCCAAACTCCCCCTTGCAAACAAGTCTCCGATCCACAACCTCCATGAGTAGTGTCCCATTGCTTGCATGCTGGCTCACATGAACCGCCAGGTTCACACAATCCGGATCGCGGTTAAAATCAATCACTTTCTGAGAACTCAAAAGCTCCAACAACACCACGCCGTAGCTATAAACATCACTCTTATCTGTTAACTGATAGTTTCTGTAGTATTCAGGATCCAAGTATCCAACAGTTCCTTGAGCACAAGTTGAAACATGACTCAGCCCCGGGATAGCCAGCTTCGATAGCCCGAAATCGGATACCTTGGCATTGAATTCATCGTCCAGAAGAATGTTAGTGGACTTCACATCCCTATGGTAGATTGGTGTGTGCGCCGCGGAATGCAAATAGGCCAACGCCTCCGCGGTCTGAAGCGCCACTTTTAGCCTTGTTTCCCAATCCAAGAAGCTTTGGTACCTTCCGTGAAGATGGTCATACAATGTTCCATTTGAGATGTACTCGTAGATCATCAATGGCTGCTCAGATTCTTCCACACAACACCCCAAGAGCCTCACAAGGTTCTTGTGATTCACCTGTGAGAGAATCGCAACTTCGTTGAGAACTTGTTGTGTGCTTTTGAGGTTTCCAACCCTTGCTTTCTTTACAGCCACCATTGTTCCATCTTGGAGTTCACCTCTATAAACTTCGCCAAATCCACCGCTACCTAGAATCCTGTCTTGGGAGAAACAATTTGTTGCCTTCTTCACTTCTTTCAGATGAAACATTCTATAAGGCTTCTCACCAGTGCTTGATTTCAACACATTCTCTCTTTCTTTTTCCTTCTTCTTCTTCTTAATCTCCTCCATGTAGCTATAGATTTTACAACATTTTGTGATCACAACAAGAACTATAGCTAGAGAGAAAAATATGGTAACAACAATTGAGATTATTATGCTGGTTTTCAATTTGGAATTTCTGGCGTGCCTTAAGCATGTTGCTGCATAAGGCTCCCAATGGTGTCCCTTGTTACAAAGACAGCGAAGAAGTCCGTTTTTGCCCGGTGAACACTTGGAGTCTCCGGAGCAATCTTTTTGTGTTTTGCATACCGGTTCGGGTGGCTGAAGCCACTGAATTTCTAGGCCTTCTTCCCATTCATTTGGAGGCTTATCCTCATCCAAGTGGAGGATGCTTCTGAAAGCTTTACAGCCGGAATTGTGCAGGCGAATCTTGTAAGCTGATGGGTTTCCACCAGCAACAAAAGTACAACAAGGGTGGATTCCACTTGCACAATCAAGCGCTTGTGATTTTCTGACGTGGCCGGAACTCTCCAAGTATTGGTGGCAGATGCTGGAGGCAGAGCAATTCAGGGGAGAGACCAAGAGGCGGGGTGAACAATTGAAGAGGAAAATGGTGTTTGAAGAAGTTATGTTGAATGGAAGTGATTGGTTCAACCATAGACCATTGCTGACTGGCATGTCTTGTGTGACACATGATGTGCGAGATAGCCACGGTGCTGGCTGAACTACCATGCGTTGAATCGAGGACATGATTTTTAGTATTACATAGGAACTTTCGTTAAGTGTGTCAAAGTAGAGCTTTCCAGATTGCTGATCACAGTGTAGCTTGTAGTACGGATCGCCACAACTCGGTTGTGTGCTTAATGGATAAGGAACCTGCATAGAGCCACACTGTGGACAAGTCTTTTGTGAAGAACAAGTGTGGTGACAAAGGAAAAGAAGGGTATGAAGAAGAAATGCATAGCCAAGGTTGGAGCCTGGTCTCATTTTCGTTTCAGCAATGATTTTGGCATGGACAATTAGGAGTAGAAGATGAGATCTTGAAAATTATGAAGCTGATATGAAGGTTGATGAATTAATCAAAAGGCTAGAACACTACATCTATATAATGTCAAAGAATAAAAGTAGATGAAATGCAAATTAAAGTGGCTACAAGAATCTATAGTGTGGAATGCCATAAAAAAGAAATTGGTGACTTATGGGACCATTTGATGCTCCTATTTATGATCATACAAATAGTATTTTCTTTAGCTATGCTCTTTCTAATTGGGTGCAAAGAAAAAAAAGGTCTGGCATGTGCTAAGTTTGAAGTTTTTTTTCCTCCTCATTTGTTTTAGTTAGTCAATGAGATCATTGATATAAGGTTCATAGTGGAGAAATGGTTTATTAAAATATAATATATCACAATGCTAGGACTTTATGGTGCTTGCACTATGAGTTTGTGAAGAGCCAAAACTGAAATAAATTCTGAAATGTTATTTTTCTGTGACACATGTATCATTTAAAGTACATTGCACCAAGGTTCAAAAAACTATTACAACTACATTGAAATTCGCGTGATGTCCAAAAGAGATAAATTAATTATATTTTACAGTGTATTCTAATAAATATTATATTATTTAGAGATTGATTAGATAATATATAAACTAATGTTAAATTTAAATTATTTATATTAAAACTATTTTATAGAATATTTATTTGATAATTTGTATATAATTCTATAAAATTATTCAATTAAAATATAATATAAATTAAAATATAAGTTATTATGTTTTTGCAAGGATTTTTTTTCGAGTTATGCATCGACTTCACGTTAATCTTGATGTGTTAGACAGCTCAAACTGAACTGGGAATACTCTCGTGAACTCAGACTCGAACGTGGTACCTGCAAAAGAGACTCCGACGTTCAAGTCAGTAAAACGTCACTTGATAAAACGAGTATATGATCTGTGAGTTGTTTGATTTATGATTCCTTTGCCTTGGTGGCTGGTGCACAAAATTGTGATCATCAATGACGCTATCAACATGGTACGCTCAATTGCAATCTCAATTCTTTATCACAACTTCGCACAACTAACCAGCAAGTGCACTGGGTCGTCCAAGTAATAAACCTTACGCGAGTAAGGGTCGATCCCACGGAGATTGTTGGTATGAAGCAAGCTATGGTCATCTTGTAAATCTCAGTCAGGCGAACTCAAAGGGTAATGGAGGATAACATAAAACATAAAAATAAGGATAGAGATACTTATGCAATTCATTGGTGAGAATTTCAGATAAGCGTATAGAGATGCTTTGTCCCTTCCGTCTCTCTGCTTTCCTACTGTCTTCATCCAACCCTTCTTACTCCTTTCCATGGCAAGCTGTATGTTGGGCATCACCGTTGTCAATGGCTACAGTCCCGTCCTCTCAGTAAAAATGTTCAACGCGCTCTGTCACAGCACGGCTATTCATCTGTCGGTTCTCAATCAGGTTGGAATAGAATCCAGTGATTCTTTTGCGTCTGTCACTAACGCCCAGCCTTCAGGAGTTTGAAGCTCGTCACAGTCATTCAATCCTTGAATCCTACTCAGAATACCACAGACAAGGTTTAGACCTTCCGGATTCTCTTGAATGCCGCCATCAATTCTAGCTTATACCATGAAGATTCCGATTAAGAAATCCAAGAGATAAACATTCAAGCCTTGTTTGCTTGTAGAACGGAAGTGGTTGTCAGGCACGTGTTCATAAGTGAGAATGATGATGAGCGTCACATAATCATCTCATTCATCAAGTTCTTGAGTGTGAATGAATATCTTGGAACAAGAATAAGCTGAATTGAATAGAAGAACAATAGTAATTGCATTAATACTCGAGGTACAACAGAGCTCCACACCTTAATCTATGGTGTGTAGAAACTCCACCGTTGAAAATACATAAGAACAAGGTCTAGGCATGGCCGAATGGCCAGCCTCCCATAATCTAAGAACTAGACGTCCAAAGATAATCCTAAGATCTAAAGTGATCAAAAGATTCCCGGATGTCAAATACAATAGTAAAAGGTCCTATTTGTAGAAAACTAGTAGCTTAGGGTTTACAAAGATGAGTAAATGACATAAAAATCCACTTCCGGGCCCACTTGGTGTGTGTTTGGGCTGAGCATTGAAGCTTTCATGTGTAGAGACTTTTCTTGGAGTTAAACGCCAGCTTTTGTGCCAGTTTGGGCGTTTAACTCCCATTCTTGTGCCAGTTCCGGCGTTTAACGCCGGGCAGTCTTGAGCTGATTTGGAACGCCGGTTTGGGCCATCAAATCTCGGGCAAAGTATAGACTATTAAATATTGCTGGAAAGCCCAGAATGTCTACTTTCCAAGCAATTGAGAGCGTGCCAATTGGGCTTCTGTAGCTCCAGAAAATCCACTTCGAGTGCAGGGAGGTCAGAATCCAACAGCATCTGCAGTCCTTTTTAGCCTCTGGATCAGATTTTTGCTTAGGTCCCTCAATTTCAGCCAGAAAATATTTGAAATCACAGAAAAACACACAAACTCATAGTAAAGTCCAGAAAAGTGAATTTTAAATAAAAACTAATAAAAATATAATAAAAACTAACTAAAACATACTAAAAACATACTAAAAACAATGCCATAAAACGTATAAATTATCCGCTCATCACAACACCAAACTTAAATTGTTGCTTGTCCCCAAGCAACTAAAAATCAAATAGGATAAAAAGAAGAGAATATACAATGAACTCCAAAAACATCTATGAAGATCAGTATTAATTAGATGAGCGGGGCTTTTAGCTTTTTGCCTCTGAACAGTTTTGGCAGCTCACTTTATCATTTGAAATTCAGAATGATGGGCTTCTATAGGAACTCAAAATCTAGATAGTGTTATTGATTCTCCTAGTTAAGTATGATGATTCTTGATCATAGCTACTTTATGAGTCTTGGCCGTGGCCCAAAGCACTCTGTCTTCTAGTATTACCACCGGATACATACATGCCACAGACACATAACTGGGTGAATCTTTTCAGATTGTGACTCAGCTTTGCTAGAGTCCCCAATTAGAGGTGTCCAGGGAACCCTTGCCTTGGATCACAACTTTATTTTTTTACCCTTGCCTTTTGGTATAAAGGGCTATGGGCTTTTTCTGCTTGCTTTCTCTCTCTCTTTTTTTTTTAAATTCACTGCTTTTTCTTGTTTCAAGAATCATTTTTATGATTTTTTAGATCCTCAATAACACGTCTCCTTTTTCATCATTCTTTCAAGAGCCAACATTCATGAACAACAAATTCAAAAGACATATGCACTGTTCAAGTATACATTCAGAAGTCAAAGTATTGCCACCACATCAAAATAATTAATCTGTTATAAAATTTGAAATTCATGCAATTCTTCTCTTTTTCAATTAAGAACTTTTTTTTTCATTTAAGAAAGATGATGGATTATTAGGACATTCATAACTTTAAGGCATAGACACTAAGACACTAATGATCATAAGACACAAACATAGACAAACATAAGCATAAAAATTCGAAAAACAGGAAAATAAAGAACAAGGAAGTTAAAGAACGGGTCCACCTTAGTGATGGCGGCTTATTCTTCGTCTTGAAGATCTTATGGAGTGCTTGAGCTCCTCAATGTCTCTTCCTTGCCTTTGTTGCTCCTCTCTCATGATTCTTTTATCTTCTCTAATTTCATGGAGGAGGATGGAATGTTCTTGGTGCTCCACCCTTAGTTGTCCCATGTTGGAACTCAATTCTCTTAGGGAGGTGTTGATTTGCTCCCAATAGTTTTGTGGAGGAAAGTGCATCCCTTGAGGCATCTCAGGGATTTCATGATGAGTGGGATCTCTTGTTTGCTCCATCCTTTTCTTAGTGATGGGCTTGTCCTCATCAATGAGGATGTCTCCCTCTATGTTAACTCCAACTGAATTACAGAGGTGACAAATGAGATGAAGGAAGGCTAACCTTGCCAAGGTAGAGGACTTGTCTGCCACCTTATAAAGTTCTTGGGATATAACCTCATGAACTTCTACTTCCTCTCTAATCATGATGCTACGAATCATGATAGCCCGGTCTATAGTAACTTCGGACCGGTTGCTAGTGGGAATGATTGAGCGTTGGATAAACTCCAACCATCTCCTAGCCACGGGCTTGAGGTCATGCCTTCTCAGTTGAACCGGCTTCCCTCTTGAATCTCTCTTCCATTGAGCGCCCTCTTCACAAATGTCTATGAGGACTTGGTCCAACCTTTGATCAAAGTTGACCCTTCTAGTGTAGGAGTGTTCATCTCCTTGCATCATGGGCAAGTTGAATGCCAACCTTACATTTTTCAGACTAAAATCTAATCATTTCCCCCGAACCATTGTAAGCCAATTCTTTGGGTCCGAATTCACACTTTGATCATGGTTCTTGGTGATCCATGCATTGGCATAGAACTCTTGAACCATTAAGATTCCGACTTGTTGAATGGGGTTGGTAAGAACTTCCCAACCTCTTCTTTCGGATCTCATGTCGGATCTCTGGATATTCACTCTTTTTGAGTTTGAAAGGGACCTCGGGGATCACCTTCTTCATGGCCACAACTTCATGGAAGTGGTCTTGATGCACCCTTGAAATGAATCTCTCCATCTCCCATGACTCGGAGGTGGAAGCTTTTGCCTTCCCTTTCCTCTTTCTAGAGGTTTCTCCGGCCTTAGATGCCATAAATGGTTATGGAAAAACAAAAAGCAATACTTTTACCACACCAAACTTAGAAGGTTTGCTCGTCCTCGAGCAAAAGAAGAAAGAAGAGAGTAGAAGAAGAAGAAATAGAGGAGATGGAGGTGACTTTGTTTTTCGGCCAAGGGGAAGAAGTAGTGTGTAGGTTGTGTGAAAATGAAGGAGTGAAGATGGGTTTATATAGGAATGGAGAGGGGGTGTATGGTTCGGTCATTATGGGTGGGTTTGGGAGGGAAAGTGGTTTGAATTTGAATGGTGAGGTAGGTGGGGTTTTATGAATGATGGATGTGAGTGGTGAAGAGAATGGTGGGATTTGATACGTGAGGTGTTTTTGGGGAAGAGGTGTTGAGGTGATTGGTGAATGGGTGAAGAAGAGAGAGAGTGGTGGGGTAGGTGGGGATCCTGTGGGGTCCACAGATCCTAAGGTATCAAGGATAATTCATCCCTGCACCAAGTGGTGAGCAAAAATGCTCCTTCTGCCAATCCTGGCGTTAAACGCCGGGCTGGTGCCCATTTCTGGCATTTAACGCTAGCTTCTTGCCCATTCCTGGCGTTAAACGCCAGTCTGGTGCCCCTTTCTGGCGTTAAACGCCCAGAATGGTACCAGACTGGGCGTTAAATGCCCATTTGCTGTCTTCACTGGCGTTTAAACGCCAGCAAGCTTTCCTCCAGGGTGTGCTGTTTTTCTTTCTATTTTTCATTCTGTTTTTGCTTTTTTTCAATTGCTTTTGTGACTTCCCATGATCATCAACCTATAGAAAACATAAAATAACAAAAGGAAAATAGATAAATATAACATTGGGTTGCCTCCCAACAAGCGCTTCTTTAATGTCATTAGCTTGACAGTGGGCCCTCATGGAGCCTCACAGATACTCAGAGCAATGTTGGAACCTACCAACACCAAACTTAGAGTTTGAATGTGGGGGTTCAACACCAAACTTAGAATTTGGTTGTGGCCTCCCAACACCAAACTTAGAGTTTGACTGTGGAGGCTCTGTTTGACTCTGTTTTGAGAGAAGTTCTTCATGCTTCCTCTCCATGGTTACAGAGGGATATCCTTGAGCCTTAAACACAAGGGATTCTTCATTCACTTGAATGATCAATTCTCCTCTGTCAACATCAATCACAGCCTTTGCTGTGGCTAGGAAGGGTCTGCCAAGGATGATGGATTCATCCATGCACTTCCCAGTCTCTAGGACTATGAAATTAGCAGGGATGTAATGGTCTTCTATCTTTACCAGAACATCCTCTACCAGTCCATAAGCTTGTTTTCTTGAATTGTCTGCCATCTCTAGTGAGATTCTTGCAGCTTGTACCTCAAAGATCCCTAGCTTCTCCATTACAGAGAGAGGCATGAGGTTTATGCTTGACCTTAGGTCACACAGAGCCTTTTTAAAGGTCATGGTGCCTACTGTACAAGGTATTGAGAACTTTCTAGGATCCTATCTCTTTTGAGGTAATCTCTGCCTAGTCAAGTCATTCAGTTCTTTGGTGAGCAAAGGGGGTTCATCCTTCCAAGTCTCATTACCAAATAACTTGTCATTTAGCTTCATGATTGCTCCAAGGTACTTAGCAACTTGCTCTTCAGTGACATCTTCGTCCTCTTCAGAGGAAGAATACTCATCAGAGCTCATGAATGGCAGAAGTAAATCCAATAGAATCTCTATGGTCTCAGTGTGAGCCTCAGATTCCCATGGTTCCTCATTAGGAAACTCATTGGAGGCCAGTGGACGTCCATTGAGGTCTTCCTCAGTGGCGTTCACTGCCTCTTTCTCCTCTCCAAATTCAGCCATGTTGATGGCCTTACACTCTCCTTTTGGATTCTCTTCTGTATTGCTTGGAAGAGTCCTAGGAGGGAGTTCGGTAACTTTCTTACTCAGCTAACCCACTTGTGCCTCCAAGTTTCTAATGGAGGATCTTGTTTTAGTCATGAAACTTTGAGTGGTTTTGATTAGATCAGAGACCATGGTTGCTAAGTCAGAGTGGCTCTACTTAGAATTCTCTGTCTGTTGCTGAAAAGATGATGGAAAAGGCTTGCTATTGCTAAACCTGTTTCTTCCACCATTATTGTTGTTGAAACCTTGTTGAGGTCTCTGTTGATCCTTCCATGAGAGATTTGGATGATTTCTCCATGAAGGATTATAGGTGTTTCCATAGGGTTCTCCCATGTAATTCACCTCTTCCATTGAAGGGTTCTCAGAATCATAAGCTTCTTCTTCAGATGAAGCGTCCTTAGTACTGCCTGGTGCAGCTTGCATTCCAGACAGACTTTGAGAAATCATATTGACTTGCTGAGTCAATATTTTGTTCTGAGCCAATATGGTATTCAGAGTATCAATCTCAAGAACTCCTTTCTTTTGTTTCGTCCCATTGTTCATAGGATTCCTTTCAGAAGTGTACATGAATTGGTTATTTGCAACCATTTCAATGAGTTCTTGAGCTTCTGCAGGCGTCTTCTTCAGATGAAGAGATCCTCCAGCAGAGCTGTCCAATGACATCTTGGACAGTTCAGACAGACCATCATAGAAGATACCTATGATGCTCCATTCAGAAAGCATGTCAGAAGGACACTTTCTGATCAATTATTTGTATCTTTCCCAAGCTTCATAGAGGGATTCACCTTCCTTCTGTCTGAAGGTTTGGACTTCCACTCTAAGCTTACTCAATTTTTGAGGTAGAAAGAACTTTGCCAAGAAGGCATTGACTAGCTTTTCCCAAGAGTTTAGGCTTTCTTTAGGTTGTGAGTCCAACCATATCCTAGCTCTGTCTCTTACAGCAAAAGGGAATAGCATAAGTCTGTAGACCTCAGGGTTAACCCCATTGGTCTTGACAGTGTCACAGATTTGCAAGAATTCAGCTAAAAACTGATGAGGATCTTCCAATGGAAGTCCATGGAACTTGCAATTCTGTTTCATTAGAGAAACTAATTGAGGCTTAAGCTCAAAGTTGTTTGCTCCAATGGCAGGGATAGAGATGCTTCTCCCATAGAAGTCAGGAGTAGGTGCTGTAAAGTCACCCAGCACCTTCCTTGCATTGTTTGCATTATTGTTGTTTTCGGCTGCCATGTCTTCTTCTTTAAAGATTTCTGTTAGGTCCTCTATAGAGAATTGTGATTTAGCTTCTCTTAGCTTTCGCTTCAAGGTCCTTTCAGGTTCAGGGTCAGCTTCAACAAGAATGCCTTTGTCTTTGCTCCTGCTCATATGAAAGAGAAGAGAACAAGAAAGTATGGAGTCCTCTATGTCACAGTATAGAGATTCCTTGATGTGTCAGAAGAAAAGAAGAATAGAAGGAGAAGATAGAAGAATTCAAACTTATCAAGAGAGATAGAGTTCGAATTGTGCATTGAGGAGGAGTGTTAGTCCATAAATAGAAGGATGTGAGAAGAGGGGAAGAATTTTTTGAAAATTAAAGTGAATTAATTAAAAGAAATTTTGAAAAATGGTAATTGATTTTCGAAAACTAAGATTGGGAAAGAAATTAAGTGAAATTTGAAAAAGATTTTGAAATTAGAAATCAAAAAGATATGATTGAAAACTATTTTGAAAAAGATGTGATTAAAAAGATATGATTGAAAAGTTATGGTTTTAAAAAGATTTGATTGAAAAGATATGATTGAAAAACAATTTAAAAAGATTTGATTTTTAAAATCAATGACTTGGCTAACAAGAAAAGATATGATTCAAACATTAAATCTTTCTCAACAGAAAATGCAACATACTTGAAATGTTGAATCAAATCATTAATTGTTAGCAAGTATTTTTGAAAATGGAAAGAAATTGATTTTGAAAATATATGATTGAAAAGATATGATTTGAAAAAGATTTGATTTTGAAAAATTATGAAAACTTGAAAAAAAATTGAATTAAAAACAGAATCTTCCCTCTTGTGTCATCCTGGCGTTAAACACCCAGAATGGATAAAAATGCTACCCTTTTGGGCGTTAAACGCCCAGCCAGGTATCCTGGCTGGCGTTTAAACGCCAATTTTCCTTCTTCACTGGGTGTTTTGAACGCCCAGCTTTTTCTGTGTAATTCCTCTGCTGTATGTTCTGAATCTTCAATTCTCTGTATTATTGACTTGAAAAGACACAATTTTGAATTTTTTTTGGATTTTTAATGATGAGGAATAATCAAAATGCAACTAAAATCAAATAAACAATGCATGCATGACACCAAACTTAGAAGTTTGTTTACTACTGACACTAACAAATTGAGAATGCATATGAGAAACAACAAAACACTCAAGACAAGAGAATTTAAAGATCAGAGCAAGGAAATCATCAAGAGCAACTTGAAGATCAATGAAGACACATGAATGAATTCGAAAAATGCAAGAAGAATAGAAACATGCAATTGACACCAAACTTAAAATGAGACATTGGACTCAAACAAGAAACATAAAATATTTTTTATTTTTATGACTTTTGTAATTTTTTTTGGATTTTTCAAAAATTATGTGGAAAAGAAAATAAAGAGATTCAAAAATTTTAATAAGAATTCCAGGAATCATGCAATGTTAGTCTAAAGCTTTAGTCTAAAGAAATTAGACATGGCTAGCCAAGCTTCAGCAGGACATTACATTCAAGAGCTAAATCGATGAAAATCAATCAGCTTTGGTGATGATAAGAACATCACCTTGAAACTCTAGAATTCATTCTTAAAAATTCTGAAGAAAAATACCTAATCTAAGCAACAAGATAAACCGTCAGTTGTCCAAACTCAAACAATCCCCGGCAACGCCGCAAAAAACTTGGTGCACGAAATTGTGATCATCAATGGTACCATCAACATGGTACGCTCAATTGCAATCTCAATTCTTTATCACAACTTCGCACAACTAACCAGCAAGTGCACTGGGTCATCCAAGTAATAAACCTTACGCGAGTAAGGGTCGATCCCACGGAGATTGTTGGTATGAAGCAAGCTATGATCATCTTGTAAATCTCAGTCAGGTGAACTCAAATGGTAATGGAGGATAACATAAAACATAAAATAAGGATAGAGATACTTATGCAATTCATTGGTGAGAATTTCAGATAAGCGTATGGAGATGCTTTGTCCCTTCCGTCTCTCTGCTTTCCTACTGTCTTCATCCAATCCTTCTTACTCCTTTCCATGGCAAGCTGTATGTTGGGCATCACCGTTGTCAATGGCTACAGTCCCGTCCTCTCAGTGAAAATGTTCAACACGCTCTGTCACAGCACGGCTATTCATCTGTCGGTTCTCAATCAGGTTGGAATAGAATCCAGTGATTCTTTTGCGTCTGTCACTAACGCCCAGCCTTCAGGAGTTTGAAGCTCGTCAAAGTCATTTAATCCTTGAATCCTACTCAGAATACCACAGACAAGGTTTAGACCTTTCGGATTCTCTTGAATGCCGCCATCAATTCTAGCTTATACCATGAAGATTCCGATTAAAAAATCCAAGAGATAAACATTCAAGCCTTGTTTGCTTGTAGAACGGAAGTGGTTGTCAGGCACGTGTTCATAAGTGAGAATGATGATGAGCGTCACATAATCATCTCATTCATCAAGTTCTTGAGTGCGAATGAATATCTTGGAACAAGAATAAGCTGAATTGAATAGAAGAACAATAATAATTGCATTAATACTCGAGGTACAGCAGAGCTCCACACCTTAATCTATGGTGTGTAGAAACTCCACCATTGAAAATACATAAGAACAAGGTCTAGGTATGGCCGAATGGCCAGCCTCCCATAATCTAAGAACTAGATGTCCAAAGATGATCCTAAGATCTAAAGTGATCAAAAGATTCCCGGATGTCAAATACAATAGTAAAAGGTACTATTTGTAGAGAACTAGTAGCTTAGGGTTTACAAAGATGAGTAAATGACATAAAAATCCACTTCCGAGCCCACTTGGTGTGTGCTTGGGCTGAGCATTGAAGCTTTCATGTGTAGAGACTTTTCTTGGAGTTAAACGCCAGCTTTTGTGCCAGTTTGGGCGTTTAACTCCCATTCTTGTGCCAGTTCCGGCGTTTAACGCCGGGCAGTCTTGAGCTGATTTGGAACGCCGGTTTGGGCCATCAAATCTCGGGCAAAGTATGGATTATTATATATTGATGGAAAGCCCAAGATGTCTACTTTTCAACGCAATTAAGAGCGCACCAATTGGGCTTCTGTAGCTCTAGAAAATCCACTTCGAGTGCAGGGAGGTCAGAATCCAACAGCATCTGCAGTCCTTTTTAGCATCTGGATCAGATTTTTGCTCAGGTCCCTCAATTTCAGCCAAAAAATACCTGAAATCACAGAAAAACACACAAACTCATAGTAAAGTCCAGAAAAGTGAATTTTAAATAAAAACTAATAAAAATATAATAAAAACTAACTAAAACATACTAAAAATATACTAAAAATAATGCCAAAAAGCATATAAATTATCCGCTCATCAGTGGCTATAGTCGGTCATATGCTCAATTTATAGCCTAGTTGGTGTTGGATAGGTCATTGGCTTTAACCGAGATCTTCGTGACGGATCTCGTGGCAAGATTGTGGGTTGTGTTCCATTAGGATTGAGTTGTTTTGTTATTTAGGAAATGAGTCGTGCCGAGGTATATCTGATGAGAGAAGTGAGGAAGAAGACCTTGTTCTAGATTTTCTTATAGAGAGTTTTTCTAAAGGTGAATTGATCAGCGGATATTTTATACGCTTTTTAGGGGTAATTTCATGTAGATTTTAGTGTGTTTTAGTTAGTTTTTAGTATATTTTTATTAGTTTTTAGGCAAAATTCATATTTCTAGACTTTACTATGAGTTTGTGTATTTTTCTATGATTTCAGGTATTTTCTGGCTGAAATTGAGGGAGCTAAGCAAAAATCTGATTCAGGCTGAAAAAGGACTGCTGATGCTGTTGGATTCTGACCTCCCTTCACTCGAAATGAACTTTTTGGAGCTACAGAAGTTCAATTTGCGCGCTCTCAATTGGGTTGGAAAGTATACATACAGGGCTTTCCAGCAATATATAATAGTTCATACTTTGCGCGAAGATAAATGACATAAACTGGTGTTTAACGCCAGTTCCATGTTGCATTCTGGCGTTGAACACTAGAAATAGGTTGCAAGTTGGAGTTAAACGCCAGAAACAGGTTACAACCTGACGTTTAACTCCAGAAACAGCCCAGGCACGTGAAAAGCTTAAGTCTTAGCCCCAACACACACCAAGTGGGCCCCAGAAGTGGATTTTTGTACTATTCATCTTAGTTTACTCATTTTCTGTAAACTTAGGTTACTAGTTTAGTATTTAAACAACTTTTAGAGACTTATTTTGTACCTCATGACATTTTAGATCTGAACTTTGTATTCTCTGACGGCATGAGTCTCTAAACTCCATTGTTGGGGGTGAGGAGCTCTGTAGCGTCTTGATGAATTAATGCAATTATTTCTGTTTTCTATTCAACACGCTTGTTTCTATCTAAGATATTCATTCGCACTTCAATATGAAGAAGGTGATGATCCGTGACACTCATCACCATTTGATGCCAGGGCATCTAGGCCAGTTTCACTGACCTTTTCTTTACTGTTTTAGGGTAGTTTCATGCATTTTCTTAGTGAATAAGGCAAGTTTTGGATAAAAATACACTTACACCTTGATTCAAGCAACTAGTGTGAATTTCATATGATTTCATGAGGATTTTGCTAGAGTTGCATGATAAATTGATGATGCATAATCTCATGACTTTGGCTAGAGCTTTGATGCACTTTATTTGCTTGATTTCAGGGCAAAGGAAGCAAGGAAGAACCACGTTAGTACTCACGTTAATCTAGTTAACGTGAACACTAACGTGGAATGGTAAATAGCTTGCAACGTTAATGAGAAAAGTGATCACCAATAACGCCTGCGAAGCCATCAATAGCTCACATTATTTGCCACGTTAACGTGGAGACAAAAGAGAACTCCAACGTTAGTGGGAAACGTGAGCACCACTAACGTTCTACTCCAACGTTAGTGGTAAACGTGAACACCACTAACGTTCTAAGACTTGGCAATGAGCTAAGTTAAGAGTCACGTTAACTAAGTTAACGTGAACTCTAACGTAGAAGAGAAGAACAATGCCAACGTTAGTGACACTCAACTTTGTCACTAACGTTGGATCAACTAGCATTGCCTACGTTAGTGGTCACGTTAAGACCACTAACAAGAGAGTTAACGTGGAGTTGAGGATTGATAAGCCAACGTTAGTGACACTCACTTTTGTCACTAACGTTGGAAGATGGCATTACTACCATGTTAAGAGCCACGTTAACTTAGTTAACGTGAGCTCTAACGTGGAGAGTAGTGGCATTTGGAGCGTTAGTGACAAAGGTAAGTGTCACTAACGCTCTCGAAGGTGAAGCATACCCACGTTAAGAGCCACGTTAGTTACACTAACATGAACTCTAACGTAGGGACAAAAGGCACATAGCAACGTTATTGGGAAAGGTGAGTCCCAATAACGGTTGCGAAAGGGGCATAAGCCAATGTTATTGGGAAAAGTGAGTCCCAATAACGTTAGCAAAGATTTAGAAGGCAACGTTAGTGGTCACGTTAGTGCCACTAACGTTGGAGTTAACGTGAGGTATTTGAGGGTGGAACGTTAGTGGAAAAAGTGATTGCCACTAACGTTCTCGAACCCACAATGTCACTTAATGTTAATCTCACTAACGCCCATGCCTAATTCATACTTCTCTGCAAGTTGGGCCCATTAAAGATTAGAACTGCTTCAACTCAAGATCCAGAGCCCACATCCAAGACTTGAAGAACTCACTAGAAGATCAAGAGGAGTAGTATATATAGGAGTAGTTTTGAACTATAGAGAGGCTTGGCACTTTGGAGAACTACCTCTGTATATTTACTTTTCTGCACTTTTAGCATGGATTCTTCTTTTCTGCCATTTTTGATTTCTAGAGCTATGAACAACTAAATCCCTTTCATTGGGTTAGGGAGCTCTGTTGTAATTTGATGGATCAATTATAGTTTTCATTCTTCTTCTTCTTTCTTTTCTCTTGATCTTACTAGAAAGCTTTCGATCTTCATCTAATTAGATTGTTATCTTGGGAAAGAAACTCTCCATAATTGGATCTCCTCTGAGCCTTGGAAAAAGGATGAGGAGATCATGCTAGAAATGCTTTCTCATGTTGGACCAAATTGGGGTTTGGGCAGATATAGTGACATGTAATCCTCCCAACACTTTGATTTGGAAATACATGTGGTATAATCAGTGACCACACTTCATCTCTTCCCATGAGCAATTAAATCAAGGAATTGGGCAATTGTTCAAGCTTAGAGAGATTGGATTGCCAAGGAATTGGGATCCAATCACTTAAGATTGCCAAGGAGATCAATGAATGCATTGATTGAGGAAGAGATGAGAATGAACTTGATCCGGAGAATGCAACATCTCCTGAACCCAATGATTTCCCCATTTCTGATCTTACCCATTCTCTTTACTTTCTGTCATTTATTTTCATGCTCATTGTCCCAAATCCCCATTTAAGATTCTGCACTTTAATTTCTGCTATTTACTTTCCAGTCATTTAAATTTCTGCAAGTTCCCAATCTAAATTCTGTTTAGCTCAACTAGCATACTCTTCCAACTAAAGTTGCTTGACCAATCAATCCTTGTGGGATTCGACCTCACTCTATTGTGAGTTTTTACTTGACGACAATTCGGTATACTTGCCGAAGGAAATTTGTTGAGAGACAAGTTTTCATGCATCAAGTTTATGGCGCCGTTGCTTCTTTTGCCGAAGGAAATGTTCACGTTAACTAGATTAACGTTTGAGTACTAACGTGGTTCTTCCTTGCATCCTTTGCCTTGAAATCAAGCAAATAAAGTGCATCAAAGCTCTAGCCAAAGTCATGAGATTATGCATCATCAATTTATCATGCAATTCTAGAAAAATCCTCATGAAATCATATGAAATTCACACTAGTTGCTTGAATCAAGGTGTAAGTGCATTTTCATCCAAAACTTGCCTTATTCACTAAGAAAATGCATGAAACTACCCTAAAACAGTAAAGAAAAGGTCAGTGAAACTGGCCTAGATGCCCTGGCATCACAACACCAAACTTAAAGCTTTCTTGTCCCTAAGCAAGTACTGAAACATAGGAAGAATGAAATGAAAGAATAAGAAGATAAAATAGAAGTAGAATTCCTGGTTTATGGGGTTTCATGCATATCAACTTAGGTTCTTTCCCTTTAGGTTTCAAGCCTTTATCAATTCCTTGGTCACTTTCTTGATTGCATCCTTTGAGACTCCTTTCTTGTTGATCCTTCCTTCTTTTTCAAAGTTTATTACCTTCTTCTTTTGGCTAAGTGCTCTCTGTAAGAGGGCGAATCTTTATGATAAGCTTTCAGCCAATACTCCCGAACCAGTTGGTTCAAGGTGCTAGGTGTTAAGACACCCCTAGGGCTTACTCCCTCAAGTCTCTTTCCCTCATACATACACACCACAGGCACATGGTTTGTTATTTTTCTTTCTTGAGACCTTGGTGTCCAGCACCTCTTTGGGTTACTAAGTGCTCTGTAGCAAAGGTTACTCTTGATAGTGGACTTTCAGCTGATAATCTCGGATTAGTTAATCCAAGTTACCAAGTGATAAGGCACCCCTAAGAGCTTATTCATCCAAGTATATCCCTTGAACATAAACACCACAGACACATGCCTCAATTTTGAAACCCTTGGTGCCTAGCATTGTTTCTTATTGTGTTTCTTTCTTTTTCACTTTTATTGCTCTTTCTCTTTTCTTGTTGGGATCTTATTGTTTAGTTAGTCTCAAAGGATGTGTTTCAAACATAGGACTTAGGATAGATAGTTGCTTTCTTTCCTTGTTTGGTGAACCAACTTCGCTTACTAATCATCCTACCACAAACATTCATAACCTACTTCACAAAATAACTCCACTCTTTTTCTTTTCATAACATTTTCTTTTTGATTAACTTAAAGGACAAGCATACAAGTAAGAAAGGTGAAAGTGAACACTCGAGACATTAAGCTCAATAACCATTAACCTAAGCAATGAAACTTAAATACAGAATTGAAAATCCTAAGCTACCATGGAAGCATGTTCTATTTCATACATGATTTTCCTTATTTAAAGCTTTGAAAAAGGTAAAACTAAGAAGGAACTCCACCACCTTTCAATTATTGGAATGCTCATGTTCCCTTGTCTTGGGATCCTCCTTGATTACTTGAGTCTCCATTCCCATTGCGCTTCCCTATCAACTTTTTCCAGAAATCGGCATCCTCCATCTTCTTTTTTAACGCTTCCTTCTGCTGTTTCACCTTCCTCTCTTCTTGCTCTATTAAGTCCTTGCAAACTGCCTCATAACTTGGATGGCAGGGTGCAAGTTATACATATGCTCAGTCATATAGTTTAACTTAGCCTGAGTGTTTATGCTAAATTCTTCTCGATGCAGCTGCCTTCCTTCGTTGAGCATACTGAATTTGTTGAAGGCTTTCATTCGAGCTTTCTGACGTTGGTTGAGTTCTTGGAGGAGTTTGTCTTGGCTTTCTTGCCTTTCGGACACTTGACTGATGGCCTGGGTGAGCTGGGAGTAATGCTCCTGTTGTAATTCCATTTGCTGTTTCTGCCACTCTCTTTGTTGATCTATCCAACTAGAGAGTAGTTTTTCTTGATGATCCATCCTTTGAGCTTGGACATGTAGTTGTTGTTCTTGTTCCTCCATATAGATCCTTGCCATATCCTCAATGGCTCCTCGAATGTGACCCAAATTTATGTTGGTTGGGTCATAGTACCCTTCTTGATGATATTTTGTTAGTTAGGGTTCTTCTTGAAAAAGTTATTCCTCTTGTGCTTCTTTTGATGTCCTCTTCCTTAGATGGGGTCTTCTTTGTTGTTGAGCTGGAGTCACATGGGTTATTGATGAGCGGATAATTTATACGCTTTTTGGCATTGTTTTTAGTATGTTTTTAGTATGATTTAGTTAGTTTTTTGTATATTTTTATTAGTTTTTAGCTAAAATTCACTTTTCTGGACTCTACTATGAGTTTGTGTGTTTTTCTGTGATTTCAGGTATTTTCTGGCTGAAATTGAGGGTCCTGAGCAAAAATCTGATTCAGAGACTAAAAGGACTGCAGATGCTGTTGGATTCTGACCTCCCTGCACTCGAAGTGAATTTTCTGGAGCTATAGAAGCCCAATTGGCGCGCTCTCAACGGCGTTGGAAAGTAGACATCCTGGGCTTTCAAGCAATATATGATAGTCCATACTTTGCCCAAGATTTGATGGCCCAAACCGGCGTGGCAAATCAGCCTCAGAATTTCCAGCGTTTAACGCTGGAACTGGCATAAAACTTGGAGTTAAACGCCCAAACTGGCATAAAAGCTGGCGTTTAACTCCAGAAAAGGTCTCTACACAAAAATGCTTCATTGCTCAGCCCAAGCACACACTAAGTGAACCCAGAAGTGGATTTTTACGTCATTTACTCATTTCTGTATACCCTAGGTTACTAGCTGACTATTAATAGAATCTTTTGACATTGTATCTGTACCTCATGACACTTTACACGTTTCTTTGTGTACCTTCCACAGCATGAGTCTCTAAACCCCATGGTTGGGGGTGAGGAGCTCTGCTGTGTCTTGATGGATTAATGCAATTACTACTGTTTTTCATTCAATCATGCTTGCTTCCATTCTAAGATATCACTTGTTCTTAAATCGGATGAATGTGATGATCCGTGACAATCATCATCATTCTCAACTATGAACGTGTGCCTGACAACCACCTCCGTTCTACCTTAGATTAAGTAGATATCTCTTAGATTCTTTAACCGGAATCTTCGTGGTATAAGCTAGAACTGATGGCGGCATTCAAGAGAATCTGGAAGGTCTAAACCTTGTCTGTGGTATTCTGAGTAGGATTCAATGATTGAATGACTGTGACGAGCTTCAAACTCCTGAAGACGGGGCGTTAGTGACAGACGCAAAAGAATCACTGGATTCTATTCCGGCCTGATTGAGAACCGACAGATGGATAGCCGTGCCGTGACAGGGTGCGTTGAACATTTCCACTGAGAGGATGGGAGGTAGCCACTGACAACGGTGAAACCCTTGCATACAGCTTGCCATGGAAGGAGCCTTGCGTGCTTGAAGAAGAAGACAGTAGGAAAGCAGAGATTCAGAAGATGGAGCATCTCCAAAACCTCATCCTATTCTCTATCACTGCAAAACAAGTACTTATTTCATGTTCTTTTACTTTTCACAATCAATCCTGATAATTTCTGATATCCTGACTAAGATTTACAAGACAACCATAGCTTGCTTCAAGCCGACAATCTCCGTGGGATCGACCCTTACTCACGTAAGGTATTACTTGGACGACCCAGTGCACTTGCTGGTTAGTTGTGCGGAATTGTAAAAGTGTGATTGCAATTTCGTGCACCAAGTTTTTGGCGCCGTTGCCGGGGATTGTTCGAGTTTGGACAACTGACGGTTTTTCTTGTTGCTTAGATTAGGACTGTTTTATTTTTGTTGGTTTAGAGTCTTTTAGTTGAGTCTAGTTTCATATTTTAAGTTTGGTGTCAATTGCATGCTTGTGTTTTTCTTTTAATTTTCGAATTTGCATGTCCTTAGTCCCTTTTTGATCCGTAAAAATTCTAAGTTTGGTGTCCTCTTTGTGTTTTTCCCTTAAAATTTTCGAAAAATTAGTGTTTGATTTTCTAAAAAAATTCTAAGTTTGGTGTCATTTTGTTGTTTTTCTCTTTCCTCTTTTCAAAAATCAAATATGTTTCATAAAAACTTTTCAATCATATCTTTCTAATTGCTAATCTCAAGATCTTTTTTATTAACTAATTGATTCAGTTTTCAAATTGCTTTGATCTTTTTCTCTTTTAATTTTTGATTTTTTATTTTATTTTCCTTTTGTTTTTATTTCATTTTTCGGTCAATAAAAAAAAACAAAACAAAATTTATCTATTTGCAATCCATATCATTTCCCTTTATCCATTATGGACCTAAGTGGCATTGATCAGTCCAGAAGGACTCTGGGGTCATATGCTAACCCCATTACAGCTGCATATGGGAGTAGCATCTGTACACCTCCCATCAAAGCAAGCAGCTTTGAGCTAAATCCTCAACTCATTATCATAGTGCAGCAAAATTGCCAGTATTCCGGTCTTCCACAGGAAGAGCCTACTGAGTTTCTGGCACAGTTCTTACAAATTACTGACACAGTACATGATAAAGAGGTGGATCAGGATGTCTACAGACTATTACTGTTTCCATTTGCTGTAAAAGATCAAGCTAAAAGGTGGTTGAATAACCAACCTACAGCAAGCATAAAGACATGGAAACAGTTATCAGACAAATTCCTGAATCACTTTTACCCTCCAAAGAGGATGACACAGCTAAGGCTGGACATCCAAGGCTTTAAACAAGAGGATAATGAATCCCTTTATAATGCCTGGGAGAGGTATAGAGGTATGCTAAGAAAATGCCCCTCTGAAATGTTTTCAGAGTGGGTACAATTAGACATCTTCTACTATGGGCTTACAGAAAAAGCTCAGATGTCTTTAGACCACTCAGCTGGTGGATCTATACACATGAGGAAGACAATTGAAGAAGCTCAAGAGCTTATAGACACTGTTGCTAGAAACCAATATTTGTACTCTAGCAATGAGTTCTCTCCAAAAGAGGAAGTTATGACAGTAGTCACTGATCCTAATCCTCAAGAACAGATGATTGAGCTTAATCAACAATTGCTCCTGATGACAGAACAGTTAGCAGAATTTAAAGAAATGCTCCATGAAACTAAAGTTGCTAACAAGAACATAGAACTGCAGTTGAATCAAGCAAAACAGCAAATATCTAAACAGATAACAGAGGAATGTCAAGCAGTTTAACTGAGGAGTGGAAGGACACTGAATAACACTGGTCAAAGTAGCAAAAAGCCAAACAAGGAACAATTGACAGGGGATAACCAAACCACTGTTCAAAATCCCTCTGAGGACAGTAAGAGCCCAGAGAGGAATGTTATTGGCGTTCAAACGCCAGAAAGGGAGGGAAAGCTGGCGTTAAAAGCCCATTCCCAGCCCAGTTCTGGCGTTCAAACGCCAGAAAAGGGGGAAAAGTTGGCGTTAAACGCCCATTTTCCACCCAATCCTGGCGTTCAGACGCCAAGGAAGGATCAGACACCTGAGAGTGCTGACAGTAATCCCTCTAACAAGGCTTCTTCAACCACTTCTGTAAGGAATAAACCTACAGCATCTAAGGTTGAAGAATATAAGGCCAATATGCCTTATCCTCAAAAACTCCGCCAAGCGGAACAGGATAAGCAATTTGCCCGCTTTGCCGACTATCTAAGGACTCTTGAAATAAAGATTCCGTTTGCAGAGGCACTTGAGCAAATACCTTCTTATGCTAAATTCATGAAAGAAATCTTAAGTCATAAGAAGGATTGGAGAGAAACTGAAAAAGTGTTTCTCACTGAAGAATGCAGTGCAGTCATTCTAAAAAGCTTACCAGAAAAGCTTCAAGATCCAGGAAGCTTTATGCTACCATGCACATTAGAAGGTGCTTGCACCAAGACAGCCCTATGTGATCTTGGAGCAAGCATCAATCTAATACCTGCATCCACTATCAGAAAGCTTGGGTTGACTGGAGAAGTCAAACCAACCCGGATATGCCTCCAACTTGCTGATGGCTCCATTAAATATCCATCAGGCATAATAGAGGATATGATTGTCAAGGTTGGGCCATTCGCCTTTCCAACTGACTTTGTGGTGCTGGAAATGGAAAAGCACAAGAGTGCAACTCTCATTCTAGGAAGACCTTTCCTAGCAACTGGACGAACTCTCATTGATGTACAAAAAGGGGAAGTAACCCTGAGAGTCAATGAGGATGAGTTCAAGTTGAATGCTGTAAAAGCTATGCAGCATCCAGACACACCAAATGACTGCATGGGCGCTGACATTATTGACTTTTTGGTAGAAGAGGTCAATATGACTGGAAGCCTAGAATCAGAGCTTGAGGACATCTTCAAGGATGCTCCACCTGATCAAGAAGAATTAGTGGAAACAAAGGAATTTTCGAAAATTCCTCAGGAGGAGGATAAGCCTCCCAAACCTGAACTCAAACCACTACCACCATCCCTGAAGTATGCATTTCTGGGAGAAAGTGACACTTTTCCAGTGATTATAAGCTCTGCTTTAAATCCACAGGAAGAGGAAGCATTGATTCAAGTGCTAAGGACACACAAGACAGCTCTTGGGTGGTCCATAAGTGATCTTAAGGGCATTAGCCCAGCTAGATGCATGCACAAAATCCTGTTGGAGGATAATGCCAAACCAGTGGTCCAACCACAGAGGAGGCTAAATCCTGCCATGAAGGAGGTGGTGCAGAAAGAGGTCACTAAATTACTAGAGGCTGGGATTATTTATCCTATTTCTGATAGCCCCTGGGTGAGCCCTGTCCAAGTTGTCCCCAAAAAGGGAGGCATGACAGTGGTTCATAATGAAAAAAATGAACTGGTTCCTACAAGAACAGTCACAGGGTGGCGTATGTGTATTGACTACAGAAGGCTCAATACAGCCACCAGAAAGGATCATTTTCCTTTACCATTCATAGACCAAATGCTAGAAAGGCTAGCTGGTCATGATTATTATTGCTTTTTGGATGGCTATTCAGGTTACAACCAAATTGCAGTAGATCCTCAGGACCAAGAGAAAACAGCATTTACTTGCCCTTTTGGTCTGTGTAATGCTCCTGCAACCTTTCAGAGATGCATGCTATCCATCTTCTCTGATATGGTGGAGAAATTTGTTGAAGTCTTCATGGATGACTTCTCAGTATATGGAGACTCATTCAGCTCCTGTCTTAACCACCTATCACTTGTCCTGAAAAGGTGCCAAGAGACTAACCTGGTTTTAAACTGGGAAAAATGTCACTTTATGGTGACTGAAGGAATTGTCCTTGGGCACAAAATTTCAAGCAGGGGAATAGAGGTGGATAAGGCAAAGGTAGAGGTAATTGAAAAATTACCACCACCTGCCAATGTTAAGGCAATCAGAAGCTTTCTGGGGCATGCAGGATTCTACAGAAGGTTTATAAAGGATTTTTCGAAAATTGCAAAACCTTTGAGTAACCTGCTAGCTGCTGACACACCATTTGTGTTTGACACACAGTGTCTGCAGGCATTTGAGACCCTGAAAGCTAAGCTGGTCACAGCACCAGTCATCTCTGCACCAGATTGGACATTACCATTTGAACTAATGTGTGATGCCAGTGACCATGCCATTGGTGCAGTGTTGGGACAGAGGCATAATAAGCTTCTGCATGTCATTTATTATGCCAGCCGTGTTCTAAATGACGCACAGAAGAATTACACAACCACAGAAAAAGAGTTACTTGCAGTGGTCTATGCCATTGACAAGTTTAGATCTTATCTAGTGGGATCCAATGTGGTTGTGTACACTGACCATGCTGCTCTTAAATACTTACTCACAAAGCAGAATTCAAAACCCAGGCTTATAAGATGGGTGTTGCTTCTGCAAGAGTTTGATATAGAAATAAGAGACAGAAAAGGGACAGGGAACCAAGTAGCTGATCATCTGTCCTGAATAGAACCAGTAGCTGGGGCGTCCCTCCCTTCTACTGAGATCTCTGAGACTTTCCCAGATGAGCAACTCTTTGCCATTCAGGAAGCTCCATGGTTTGCAGATATTGCAAATTATAAAGCTGTGAGGTTCATACCCCAGGAGTACAGCAGAATGCAAAGAAAGAAATTAATTTCAGATACCAAGTACTACCTATGGGATGAACCATATCTCTTTAAGAGATGTCAGACGGAATGATCCGCAGATGTGTACCCAGAGAAGAAGCACAAAGGATCCTATGGCATTGCCATGGATCACAGTATGGAGGACATTTTGGAAGTGAGCGAACAGCCACTAAAGTCCTCCAATGTGGCTTCTACTGGCCTACTCTCTATAAAGATTCCCGAGAGTTTGTACGTAACTGTGACAGTTGCCAAAGAGCTGGTAACTTGCCTCACGGATATGCCATGCCTCAACAAGGGATATTAGAGATAGAATTGTTTGATGTATGGGGCATTGACTTCATGGGGCCATTCCCACCATCATACTCAAACACTTACATTCTGGTGGCAGTGGACTATGTATCTAAGTGGGTAGAAGCAATTGCTACACCCACTAATGATACCAAGACCGTGCTGAAATTCCTCCAGAAACACATCTTCAGCAGGTTTGGTGTTCCCAGAGTACTAATCAGTGACGGGGGCACTCATTTCTACAATAGACAGCTATACTCTGCTATGGTTAGATATGGAATTAGCCACAAAGTGGCAACTCCGTATCATCCACAGACAAATGGGCAAGCTGAAGTCTCTAACAGAGAGCTAAAAAGAATCCTGGAACGGACTGTGATAGCCCGAAGAAAGGATTGGGCAAAGAGCTTGGATGATGCTCTGTGGGCATACAGAACAGCATTCAAGACTCCTATAGGAACCTCTCCATACCAACTGGTGTATGGGAAGGCCTGTCATCTGCCCGTGGAACTGGAACATAAAGCCTATTGGGCAACCAGATTCCTAAACATGGATGCTCAGTTAGCTGGTGAAAAAAGATTGCTCCAGCTAAATGAACTAGAGGAGTTCAGACTCAATGCCTTTGAAAATGCAAAAATTTATAAGGAAAAGGCAAAGAAGTGGCATGACAAGAAGTTTTCAACCAGAGTCTTTGAGCCAGGACAAAAAGTTCTGCTCTTCAACTCTAGGCTCTGATTATTTCCAGGAAAACTTAAATCCCGGTGGAGGGGTCCGTATGTGATTACAGGAGTGTCACCATATGGATATGTTGAGCTTCAGGATACTGATTCTGACAAAAAGTTCATTGTTAATGGACAGAGAATCAAGCATTATCTTGAAAGCAATTTTGAGCAGGAATGCTCAAAACTGAGACTTGAGTGATTCTCAGTAAAAGTCCAACTAAAGACAGTAAAGAAGCGCTTGCTGGGAGGCAACCCAGTCATTAGCAGGTTATATGTTTTGTTTTTACAAAGGCAAGTATCAAAAATGAAGGAATTCACAGAGTTACAGAAGGATTCAGCTCAAAAAGCAGAGAAAAAGAGCTTACTGGCGAAAAAACGCCAGTAAGGGGCATTTTGGGCGTTAAACGCCAGAATGGGCACCATTCTGGGCGTTTAACGCCAGTAAAGGTGCCATTTTGGGCGTTAAACGCCAGAATGGGCACCATTCTGGGCGTTTAACGCCATCCTGGGTGTTTTAGAAAAACGCCCAGTGATAAAGGAATTCTGGCGTTTAACGCCAGCCAGGGCACCTGGCTGGGCGTTAAACGCCCAAAAGGGGCAACAAATGGGCGTTAAACGCCAGAATGGGTGCCATTCTGGGCGTTTAACGCCAGAAAGGTGGGGGGACCAAGATTTTGTTTTCAAATCAAATATTTTCAAACTTTCCTTTTCTTACCCATACTTTTCTACATAAATGCATCTCAACCTTTCATCATTCACTTTCAAATTTTCAAAAATCCAAAATCATTCTTCAAATCTCTCAAATCAATCCCAAATCTTGTTCAAAAACTCACCCTTCTCTCAAATTCTTTCCATATCTTCTCAAATCTTCTTTCAAATTTTTCTTTTTTTTCGAAATCTCTCCTCCCCACTTCATAAATACACGTTTGGCCCCCTAATTCCCCCACACCATTCGAATTTGCTCTTCTCTTCTCTCCCTTCTTTCCTTTCTTTTGCTTGAGGACAAGCAAACCTCTAAGTTTGGTGTGCTTTTCCGTGATCACTAAGCCAAGATTCACCAAGATCATGGCTCCTAAGGGAAAACAAACCAATTTAAGAGGAAAGAAAGAAAACAATCCAAAGAATCTTTGGAATCAAGAGAAGTTCTTAACCAAAGAACATGAAGACCATTATCACAAAATAATGGGTCTGAGGTCAGTGATCCCGGAAGTTAAATTTGATCTGAAAGAAGATGAATATCCGGGGATCCAAGAGCAAATTCGAAACAGAGGATGGGAAGTTCTAACCAATCCTGAGATAAAGGTTGGAAGGAATATGGTTCAGGAATTCTACTCAAATCTGTGGCTAACAGATAAGCAGAGAATGACTGGAACTGCTTACCATACCTACAGAACCATGGTCAGAGGGAAAGTTATGTACTTCCATCTAGACAAAATAAGAGAAATATTTAAATTGCCTCAACTGCAAGATGATCCTGAATCCTTTAATAGGAGAATGGTGAGAGCAGATAAAGGGTTGGATCAAGTTCTAGAGGACATATGCCTCCCTAGAACTAAGTGGATAACCAATTCTAAGGGTGTCCCAAACCAACTCAAGAGGGGAGACCTCAAACCAATTGCAAGAGGTTGGCTAGACTTTATTGGGCGTTCCATATTGCCCACTAGCAACCGTTCTGAGGTCACTATCAAGAGAGCAGTAATGATTCATTGCATTATGCTTGGAAAAGAAGTGGAGGTTCATCATGTGATTGCTTGTGAGATCTACACAATTGCAAATAAAAATTCCACTGAAGCCAAATTGGCTTACCCAAGCTTGATCTCCTTGCTCTGTAAAGAGGCTGGGGTAAAGATGGGAGTAGATGAATTCATACCCATTGAACATCCAATCACCAAGAAGTCAATGGAAGGACAAATGCAAGACAACTCTATCAAAAGGAGGGCGCAGGAGTTCCTCCCTGAATTTCCTAAAATTGACTACTGGACCAGCCTAGAAGCATCTATCATCAAGTTACAAGAAACTATGGAGCAACTGAAGGAAGAACAGCAGAATCAGAACTGCATGCTCTGCAAATTGCTGAAGGAGCAAGAGAAGCAGGGGCGTGAACTCCAAGAGTTGAAACACCAAAAGCTCTCATCTCAAGTTGAGGGAGCATCCACTTCTCAAAATCAAGGTTGTTGAGTCCTAACTCTGTGAAAACCTCTATCATTAGGAGCCTATTTAAAATTTTTTGTTTTCTATTTTTTATTTTCTAGTCTCATCTTATATCTATTTTTGAGTCTTGTTCTTAATTCATAATTAATAAAATTTAAAATTCATGTCCTAAAGCTATGAATGTCCTATTAATCCATCACCTCTCTTAAATGAAAAATGCTTTAATCACAAAAGAACAAGAAGTACAGAATTTCGAAATTTATCCTTGAAACTAGTTGAATTAGTTTGATGTGGTGACAATACTTTTTGTTTTCTGAATGAATGCCTGAACAGTGCATATGTCTCTTGAATTTGTTGTTTTGAGAATGTTAAAAATTGTTGGCTCTTGAAAGGATGAGGAAAAAGAGAACTGTTATTGAGGATCTAAAAAAATCATTTAATTGATTCTTGAAGCAAGAAAAAGCAGTGGATACAAAAAAAAAATTTCGAAAAAAAAAGAGAGAAAGAGAGAAAAAGAAAAAGAAAGAAATAAAGTTGTGATCCAAGGCAAAAAGAGTGTGCTTAAGAACCCTGGACACCTCTAATTGGGGACTCTAGCAAAGCTGAGTCACAATCTGAAAGGGTTCACCCAATTATGTGTCTGTGGCATGTATGTATCCGGTGGTAATACTGGAAGACAAAGTGCTTTGGGCCACAGCCAAGACTCATACACTAGTTATGTTCAAGAATCATTATGCTTAACTAGGAGAATCAATAACATTATCTGAGTTCTGAGTTCTTATAGATGCCAATCATTCTGAACTTCAAAGGATAGAGTGAGATGCCAAAACTGTTCGGAAGCAAAAAGCTACTAGTCCCGCTTATCTAATTGGAGCTAAGTTTCCTTGATATTTTGGAGTCTATAGTATATTCTCTTCTTTTTATCCTATTTTGATTTTCAGTTGCTTGGGGACAAGCAACAATTTAAGTTTGGTGTTGTGATGAGCGGATAATTTATACGCTTTTTGGCATTGTTTTTAGTATATTTTTAGTATGATTTAGTTAGTTTTTAGTATATTTTTATTAGTTTTTAGCTAAAATTCACTTTTCTGGACTTTACTATGAGTTTGTGTGTTTTTCTGTGATTTCAGGTATTTTCTGGCTGAAATTGAGGGTCCTGAGCAAAAATCTGATTCAGAGACTGAAAAGGACTGCAGATGCTGTTGGATTCTGACCTCCCTACACTCAAAGTGGATTTTCTGGAGCTATAGAAGCCCAATTGGCGCGCTCTCAACGGCGTTGGAAAGTAGACATTCTGGGCTTTCCAGCAATATATGATAGTCCATACTTTGCCCAAGATTTGATGGCCCAAACCGGCGTGGCAAATCAGCCTCAGAATTTCCAGCGTTTAACGCTGGAACTGGCATAAAACTTGGAGTTAAACGCCCAAACTGGCATAAAAGCTGGCGTTTAACTCCAGAAAAGGTCTCTACACGAAAATGCTTCATTGCTCAGCCCAAGCACACACTAAGTGGACCCAGAAGTGGATTTTTACGTCATTTACTCATTTCTGTATACCCTAGGTTACTAGCTGACTATTAATAGAATCTTTTGACATTGTATCTGTACCTCATGACACTTTACACGTTTCTTTGTGTACCTTCCATAGCACGAGTCTCTAAACCCCATGGTTGGGGGTGAGGAGCTCTGCTGTGTCTTGATGGATTAATGCAATTACTACTGTTTTTCATTCATTCATGCTTGCTTCCATTCTAAGATATCACTTGTTCTTAAATCGGATGAATGTGATGATCCGTGACAATCATCATCATTCTCAACTATGAACGTGTGCCTGACAACCACCTCCGTTCTACCTTAGATTAAGTAGATATCTCTTAGATTCTTTAACCGGAATCTTCGTGGTATAAGCTAGAACTGATGGCGGCATTCAAGAGAATCCGGAAGGTCTAAACCTTGTCTGTGGTATTTTGAGTAGGATTCAATGATTGAATGACTGTGACGAGCTTCAAACTCCTGAAGGCGGGGCGTTAGTGACAGACGCAAAAGAATCACTGGATTCTATTCCGGCCTGATTGAGAACTGACAGATGGATAGCCGTGCCGTGACAGGGTGCGTTGAACATTTCCACTGAGAGGATGGGAGGTAGCCACTGACAACGGTGAAACCCTTGCATACAGCTTGCCATGGAAGGAGCCTTGCGTGCTTGAAGAAGAAGACAGTAGGAAAGCAGAGATTCAGAAGATGGAGCATCTCCAAAACCTCATCCTATTCTCTATCACTGCAAAACAAGTACTTATTTCATGTTCTTTTACTTTTCACAATCAATCCTGATAATTTCTGATATCCTGACTAAGATTTACAAGACAACCATAGCTTGCTTCAAGCCGACAATCTCCGTGGGATCGACCTTTACTCACGTAAGGTATTACTTGGACGACCCAGTGCACTTGCTGGTTAGTTGTGCGGAATTGCAAAAGTGTGATTGCAATTTCGTGCACCAGTTATACGTTGGAGTGTAAGTGATCTCCCAAGACTTACCCAAGTTGGATTGCTGTCTTCAAAGACTACCTTGGCTTTCATGCATAATCTAAGGATGGTGCTGGGGTACCAAAGTCTAGCACCCGAATCTCTCTTCTCAACTGATTCTTGGATTCCCTCAGCTATAATTTTGTGTACGTTGATGCTTCCACCCTTTATTAAATAATGTACCATGGTAGTTCGAGCAATATTGACCTCAGAATTGTTTGCGACTGGAAGGATAGACCGTCTCACAAGCTCAAACCATCCCTTGGCTTCCGGGATGAGGTCGCCTCTCCTAATGAACCGTGGTCTCCTATCTGAGTACCTTTCCCAATCCGATCCTATAACACACATGTCGTTCACAATCACTTCAAGTTCATCATTGTCAGGGCCATTGCTTATTCTTTCATGATAACTGAGCTTGTCAAAATAGGGTGATTTCAGATGAAGAGTTCTTGTTATAGCATTGGGGCTGAAATCTACCTCTGTTCCTCTTATGTAGCTCTTGAAGGTGGGGGCTATGGTCTTGTCTTCTCTAACCATATTTGCATAGAATTCCCTGATGAGGGTTGCATTTATCCTTGCTTCCGGGTTAGTGAGCTTTTGCCATCCCCTTTACTCAATTTTTTCTCGAATCTGTGGGCATTCATCTTCATTAAATTGGAATGTCAACTCAGGCAGTATTGTTTTGTTCTTTATCCGTTCAAACTCGAGCTCATGGAAGGATGTTTTGAATCTCCCAGCATCGGAGGGAGGTTACCCCATAGGCTCCTTTCCTCTTCGCCTCTTGGAGCTTGATGATGCCATTCAAGATGGTTGACGTGTGGTTGCGATTCACAAGATGTGGTTAGGAGAGTGTGTATGAGACTTTCGGTAAAGTAGAGAATGAAGTGTGTGTCCGAGAGAAGGAAGAGAGAGGAATGATATTGTGAAGTGTATACGGAGAGATTGTGTGAAGGGGTTTATATAGGAAGATGGCAATTGATTGAAGGGTGTGGATTGATGGTTTTGTTTGATAATGGACCGTTAGGGTTCGGTGTTGAATGAGCACAAGGATCACCTCTTTTATGAGGGTCTTGGTTCGGGTCCCCAAGGCTATCCAACTCCCAATGTTGCATGGCACACTTCCAAGGATATTTCCCTTGAAGACAAGTGTGAGATTTCCTTGGTATAGTGGCCAAATCTCCCTTCCTTAATTGTCCTATCAAGTACCATTAATGTCCTCTTTGATTCCCTATACACGAAGAAAAATTACAAATGGTTAATTAAAATTTTTGGTGGGAAAATTTAAAGTGTGAGCTAGCTAACAAAAAATATCTTTTTCTTTTGTTTTTAAATGGCTAAATGCTTTCCATGAATGCAAATCAATCAACAACTAAAACCCCCATGCATGCAACGTTGGTACACCAAACTTGTTTGTGATCAAATGGTGCAACAAGTTTGGGGAATAATTTTACCTCATAAAGTGTGTTCAAGCCCACTTGGTGTGCCTTGAACACCAAACTTATTATGCACTATACGCTGCATGTAAAGGAGTCTTTTATTGGTTGTCAAAATTGATTTAAAAATCCATGAAATTTGCCTTATTACTACTATTAGAAATTAAAGGAAGAGGGCATAGAACATGGGTTGCCTCCCATGGAGCGCTTCTTTAGCGTCATTAGCTTGACATTTGGTCCTTGTCAAGGTGGTTGATAGTGCTTGAAGTCTTCTTCCCTTGCAGTGAACCTATATCCATTGGCTTTGTTGATAAGCTCCATATGCTCTAAGGACAAGATTTTGTTGATGGTGTACACTTGAGGTAGCTGAGATGGGATGGTAGGAAGATGAGGTGGGATGGTTGGATAGTGAGCAGAGATCACTTCATCTCCCAGGGAGAAATCCTCTGTAGGGATCTTCTTGTTTTTCCATCTTCTGGGTACTTTCCTCCTTGTTTCTCTTGATGCTGTCTTGCTTTCTATAGATTCTTTCTTTAAGGGATCCTTGTTGCTGGCTTTGCATGACTCTAGTGGGCTCAGCTCCCTTTGAGTTACCTCTGAATGTGGTTCCTCCTGAATATATGGCTTTCCAACCAATGGGGTTTCCAATTGTGTTGTTTGTGCTTCACTTCTTGTTTCTTGCATTAATGCTTCATTATGCTCTTCTCTTGATTCTTTGTTTTCTTGACTTGCTTCTTGCCATGATTTGAAGACATTGAAAGTGAGCTGATCGTCATGTATTCTCAGCACTAACTCTCCTCGCTCTACATCTATGAGTGCTCTAGCTGTGGCTAGGAATGACCTTCCTAGAATAATGGAGTAAATAGGATTCTCATCCATTTCCAGGACAACAAAGTCTGTGGGGAGATAGTAGCTCCCAACCTTCACCAGCACATTTTCAACTACTCCTATTGCCTGTTTTTGAGTTTTGTCAGCCAATCTGATAATTACATCAGTAGGAGTTAGTTCATTGATTTGGAGCTTCTTCATGAGAGAGAGGGGCATTAAGTTGATGCTTGCTTCCAAGTCACAAAGTCCTTTGTCAATCTTTGTTTCTCCTATGGCACAGGGAATGTGAAAACTCCCTAGATCCTTCTTCTTTGTGGGTGGCCCTAGTTGAATGAGAGCACTACAATCCCTGTTCATCTTTATTGTTTGTCCACTCTTCAATGGACTTTTTCTGGCTAGTAGCTCCTTTATATACTTGATGTAGAAAGGCATTTGCTGGAAGGCCTTAATGAATGGTATATTTACATCAAGAGATGCAAACATATCGAGGAACCTTGAATATATTCTCCTTGCTACACCACCTTTAAGCCTTTGGGGAAAATGTGCATATGGGTTCAATACCTCCTTCTTCTTTAGCTCTTTCTTGAGTATGGGTTGAAGTGCATGGCTTATTTATTCCTGGTTTTCCTTTTGATTATCATGGAGGTGTTCTACTCCATTCATACTCCTCTCATCATTTGTGGTTATCATCTTACATTATTTCCACCTTACTTTCTTTGTTTCTCCCCATGGATTCTTCTCTGTGTCACTGGGAAAGCCATCAGTGGGTTTGGGAATTTGTTGAGATAGATACCCTACTTGGGACTCCAATCTCTTGATGTTTTCTCCTTGGTTTTTGATATTGGCTCGCACTTCTTCCTTAAACACCTTATTGTCTTGGACTTCTCTGCATAAGTTTTCAAGTAGAGCCTCAATCTTTGAGAGTCTATCATCTATTAGAGATGGTGGGTTGAGATTAGGTGGTTGAGAAGGTTGGTTAGGTGGGTGTTGATAGAATCTTTGTGAGGTGTGTTGGTGAGTTGCATTGTTGTTGGAATTGAGGTTGTGGCATCTCTGATCTTGACCTTGGTCTTGTTGATTTTCCCACCCAAAGTTGGGGTGATTTCTCCATCCAGAGTTATAAGTTTTGGAGTATGGATCATGGATTTGTCTAGGTGAGTTTCCAACATAGTTGGCTTGCTCCCAGTCACCTTCTTCTCCTATATTCACTCTTTCTTGAGCTGGTGATGAAGTGATGGCTGCTGCAACTTGGTTTTCCTCCACCTTCTTAGTAAGATCTGCTAGCTGCTTGGTGATCATCTTATTTTGAGCTAGCAATGCATCCATGTGGTTCAGCTCCATTACTCCTCTAGTGTTACTTCTTTCGGAGGCATAGAAGTAGTCATTCACAGCAACTGTTTCAATGACATCGATGACTTCTTCAATGGTTTTCTTCTTGTTTAGGGAGCCATCTGATGAATGATCTACGGCCTTCTTTGACTCATAGGAAAGTCCTTCATAGAAAATGTGAAGTTGAACCCATTCATTGAACATTTCTGGTGGGCATCTTCTTGTTAAATCCTTGAATCTCTCCCATGCTTCATAGAGAGTCTCACCATCTTGCTGTCTGAAAGTCTGCACCTCAGCTCTCAGCCTGTTGATTCTTTGAGGGGGGTAGAATTTTGCCAAAAATTTGTTCACCACATGTCCCCAATTTGTTAGGCTCTCCTTTGAAAAGGATTCAAGCCATTTGGAGGCCTTGTCCCTAAGTGAAAAAGGGAACAAGAGCAGCCTATAGACATTCGGGTGGACTCCATTAGACTTCACAGTGTCACGAATTCTCAGGAAGGTGGTTAGGTGTTGATTGGGGTCTTCTTGAGCACTTCCTCCAAATGAACAATTGTTTTGAACAAGGGTGATGAGCTGGAGTTTTAGTTCAAAGTTGTTGGCATGTATGGTGGGCTTCTAGATGCTACTTCCACAGTTTCCTGGATTAGGATTGATGTAGGAGCCTATAACTCTCCTTTCTTGCCCAACATGGTTTGCAGGGCCTTCTCTAGCATGGTTGTGAGCTTCTTCTTCATGATTGTTTTCCAAATTCTCTTTCATGTTGGGTTCAAAGTACTCTTCCTCTTCCTCAGCACCAATAATTCCTTTCCCTCTTGCTTCCCTCCTTAGTCTCCAGAGGGTTCTTTCAGGTTCTGAATCGAAAGAAGTTGAAGCTCCATTTCTTCTCCCTGTCATACAACTAACAAAACACACAGCAAGAGATAAAATGAAGAGATTATTCTTGTTAGAGTAATTATTAGTGTGAGTGATGTAAATTATCAAACCGTTAGTGGGTTAGTAAGCAGAATTGTAATTAACAAAGAACAAAAGAAAACAGAGAGGGTAACGGGGATGAGGAAGAAACTAACAAACTGAAGGAAATTAACTGAATCAAATAAACAAATAAAGAAAAGAAAAATTCTCAATCTAGTGAACTTCCAACTTAATCATTGTTGATTCAAAATCAATCCCCGGCAACGGCACCATAAACTTGATGCATGGGAATTTGTCTCTCAACAAATCTCCCTTCGGCAAGTATACCAAATTGTCGTCAAGTAATAACTCACAAAAGAGTGAGGTCGAATCCCACAGAGATTAACAGATTAAGTAATCAATGGTTAATTGATTATCTTAGTTAGACGAATCATATTGAAGTGATAAGGAACAAGGAAATGTAAATGGCATAAAAGTAACGGAAGCAATAAAGTGCAGAAAAGTAAAATGGCAAGAAAAGTAAATGTAAGAACTAAAAATAAAATGAACATTTGGATCAAGAGATATTGCAATCCTCCGGATCAAGTTCATTCTCATCTCTTCCTCAATCAATGTATTCATTGATCTCCTTGGCAATCTTAAGTGATTGGATCCCAATTCCTTGGCAATCCAATCTCTCTAAGTTTGAACAATTTCCCAATTCCTTGATTTAATTGCTCATGGGAAGAGATAAAGTTTGGTCACTGATTATACCACACACATTCATAGATCAAAGTATTGGTAGGATTAAATGTCACAATATCCATCCAACCCCAACCTAATCCAATGTGAGAGAGCATTTCTAGCATGATTTCCTTATTCCTCTTCCAAGGTTCAGAGGAAACCCAAGTATGAGCAATTTCTCTTCCGAGACAATTACCCAATTGGATGAAGATCGAAAGCTCTCTAGTAAAATCAAGAGAAAAGAAAGAAGAAGAAGAATAAAAACTATAATTGATCCATTAAATCACAATAGAGCTCTCTAACCCAATGAAAAGAGTTAGTTGATCATTGCTCTACCCAAAATAGAAAAGAAAGAAAGTGCAGAAAAGTAAAGATGAAGATTAAAACTGAAAATGAAATTCAAAGTTCATAAATAAAAATTACAACTAAAACAAAACTACTCCTAAGGAAGAAAAGAAGAGAAAAGGAAGAAGAGTGGTGGAGGGGAGGGGTACGAAGACCCACTTCCCTGGAGTGCGCCAATTCACAGAAGTTCGAATTGGTCTTCACTCTCTCCCTCTTCCTTTAATTCTCCGTTCCTCCTTTTTAGAATGTAAAGACTAAGGCCTTTATATAGGCTCTCCTAAATTACAAAATGAAATTAAAAACAAATTAAAAATAAATGAAAATTCCTATTCTAGATGCTTATTGTGGCCTTGATTGGTTGACAATTGTGGGCTTGCTTGCTTGAGCTTTGAAGTGGACTTGAGAGAGAAGTGAATCAAGTTGAGGTCCAGGTGCAGCCTTAGTGCTGCCGTTAGCCACACTAACGCTACAAGTGTGGCGTTAGTGCTACAGTTATTGTGGCTAACGTTGCACTTGCTACCAGTTGGTGTTTTTGGGGCTTAAAAGATGCCTTTTTTTTGTGCTTCAATTTCATGCCCACTATAGACTATTATATATCTTTGGAAAGTTCTGAATGTCAGCTTTCTAACGCAACTAGAATTACCTCAATTGGACCTCTGTAACTCAAGTTATGCTCCTTTGAAGTGGACATGGTCGCTGGCATAGTCGCTAGCGTTACTAGAAAAAGTGAGTCACAATAACGCTAGCGATCACGGGCTTAATATTGCCAGGTTCTGGAGCTTAAACTTAATGTCCACCCCATACTATTATATATTGTTGGAAAGCCCTGAATGTCTACTTTCCAACGCCGTTGAAAGTGCGTCATTTGGAGCTCTACAGCTCAAGTTACACTTCTTTGAAGGTGAAGAGGTCAGTTGGCCTTACTACAGGTTGATACCATGTTCATCTTTGCACTTTCAGGGCAGGTTTTCTCCCTCAAATTTAGTGTCCACCATGTAGTGCCATATATGCTTGCAAAGCTCTGGAATCCTACTTTCCAATGCTTTTAAAATCACCTCATTTGGAACTTTGTGGCTCAAGTTATTCTTGTTTGACGAAGGCATGGTCAGGCTGCCAGGTGAGACTTTTGCCCACGTTAACTGCCACGTTAATGTAGTTAACGTGGCCATTAACGTGGGTCTTTTTGCTTTGCAAATGTTAGTGGAGATCAATTTTTCCACTAACTTTGGCATCTCCCTTTCCTTCCACGTTAACTACCACGTTAATGTAGTTAACGTGGCCATTAACGTGGGTCTTTTTGCTTCGCAAATGTTAGTGGCACTCACTTTTTCCACTAACGTTGGCATTTTTCTTTCCTTCCATGTTAGTTCCCACGTTAATGTAACTAACGTGGAAGCTAACGTGGGTCTTCTTGCCCTTCGTTAGCGTTATTGGCACTCACTTTTGCCACTAACGCTGCTCCTTCTTCAAAGTTGATGCCATTAACGTTCCCACTAACGTTCCAACTTTCCTTCCTTCCACGTTAGTAGCACTAACGTAGCCACTAACGTGGCTCTTCTCTGCTTCTTTTGGCCTGAAATCAAACAAACAAAGTGCATCAAGGTAACATACAAGATGATCTTTATATATTAAGTGTGCTAATAATACTCAAAATCAAAACTTCACTTAGTGTGATCTATTTTATCATATTTACCCTGTATATTAGCTAAAATTCACCTATGCTTGAGATTTTGTTTCATGCAGAGATTTTTCATGCTATTACTCATATATTGGCAATATTTGTATGAAAACTAAACAGAAATCTATTGAAATGACTACTAAAAGTAGGCAATGATGCACACGCATCACAATTCTCAACCTATGAACGTGTGTCTGACAACCACCTCCGTTCTACCTTCGATTGAATGAGTATCTCTTGGATTCCTTAATCAGAGTCTTCGTGGTATAAGCTAGAATCTATTGGCAACATCCTTGAGAATCCGAAAAGTCTAAACCTTGTCTGCGGTATTTCAAGTAGGATTCAGGGATTGGATGACTGTGACGAGCTTCAAACTCGTGAGTGTTGGGTGTAGTGACAGACGCAAAAGGATCAATGGATCCTATTCTGACATGATCGAGAACCGACAGATGATTAGCCATGCGGTGACAGCACATTTGGACTATTTTCACTGAGAGGACGGATGGTAGCCATTGACAACGGTGTTCCACCAACACACAGCTTGCCATAGAAGGAACCTTGCGTGCGTGAAGAAGATGACAGTAGGAAAGTAGAGATTCAGAAGACAAAGCATCTCCAAAACTCCAATACACTCTCCATTACTACATAACAATTATTCATTTCATGCTCTTTCACTTTTTACAATTGAGGCTAAAGAACCTTATTGGTATCCTGACTAAGAATAATAAGATAACCATAGCTTGCTTCAAACCAACAATCTCCGTGGGATCGACCCTTACTCACGTAAGGTATTACTTGGACGACCCAGTGCACTTGCTGGTTAGTTGTGCGGAATTACATAGTGTGAGTGTAATTTTCGTGCACCAAGTTTTGGCGCCGTTGCCGGGGATTGTTCGAGTTTGAACAACTGACGGTTTATCTTGTTACTTAGATTAGGAAAAATTTGTCTTTTTGGTTTAGAGTCACTAGAATTGCATCTTTTATTATTCCTTTTAAAATTTTTTTTCTTCAAAAATATTATTTTTCTTTATTAATTGTTAGTTTCTCATTGAGTCTAGTTGCATGTTTTAAGTTTGGTGTCCTTTGTGTTTTTGTCATCAAAAAATAGTTTTTATCTGTTCAATCCTTGCATTTGTTAAATGTGTCTATTTTCTTGGGAATAGTGCCCCTTTGAGTTTTTCTTTCTAAAATCTTTTTCAAAAATAATTTTTTTATCAAATCTTGTGCCAAATTTTAAGTTTGGTGTTTTCTTGTTAATTTTTCTTTAGTTTTCGAAAATTTTATTGTGGTTTCTAAAAATTTTAAGTTTGGTGTTCTATCTTCATGTTCTTGTTGTTCTTGTGAGTCTTCAAAGTGTTCTTGAGTTTTCTTTGTGTTTTGTTCTTAAAATTTTTAAGTTTGGTGTTCCTTGGTATTTTTCCTCCAAAATTTTCGAAAACAAGGAGCATTAGATCTAAAAATTTTAAGTCTTGTGCCTTTTGTGTGTTTTTCTCTTTCATCATAAAATTCAAAGATAAAAAATATCTTTTCTAACTATTTTTAAGCAAATATTTCGAAATTTATTTTAAAAATTCAGATTTCAATCTCAAAATTTTATCTTATTATATCTTAGTTGTCAAGTTTTTTAAAAAAATCATATCTTTTTCAAATCATATCCTTTTTAAAATTTTTAAAAATCATTTTTTTCAAAACTTCCTAACCACCTCTTTTCTCTCTTTATTTTTCAAAAATCCTCACTCATTTTTCATTTATTTTATTTTATTTTATTTTATTTTTAATTTCTTTTTTTAAAAAACATTTATACTACTTGAATCTCCAATTCACAACATCTCCCTTTCTTCATCATGGACCTAAGTGGAAATGAACAGTCCAGAAGGACTCTGGGGTCATATGCTAACCCCACTACTGCTTCATATGGGAGTAGTATCTGTATACCCTCCATCAGAGTCAGTAGTTTTGAGTTGAATCCTTAGCTCATTATCATGGTGCAGCAAAGTTGCCAGTATTCCGGTCTTCCACAAGAAGAACCTATAGAGTTTCTGGCATAGTTTTTACAAATTACTGACACAGTACATGATAAGGAAGTAGATCAGGATGTCTACAGATTATTACCGTTTCCATTTTCTGTAAAAGACCAAGCTAAGAGGTGGTTAAATAACCAACCTAAGACTAGCATAAGGACATGGAAATAGCTGTCAGAAAAATTTCTGAATCAATATTTCCCTCCAAAACGGATGACACAGCTTTAAACAAGGAGATAATGAATCTCTTTATGATGTCTGGGAGAGATTCAGAGAGATGCTAAGAAAATGTCCCTCTGAAATATTTTCAAAGTGGGTGCAATTAGACATCTTCTATTATGGGCTTACAGAAAGAGCTCAGATGTCATTGGATCACTTAGTTGGTGGATCTATACACATGAGAAAGACAATTGAAGAAGCTCAAGAGCTCATTGATACAGTTGCCAGAAATCAGCATCTGTACCTAAGTAGTGAACTTTCCATGAAAGAAGAGGCCAAAACAGTAAATGCTTAACTCAGTCCTGCAGAACAAGTTACTGAATTCAATCAACAATTAGATTTTCTAACAAAATAGCTAGCTGAATTCAAGGAGATATTACAAGACACAAGAATGGCTAATATGAATATGGAAGTACAGTTGAAGCAAATAGAATAGCAGTTATCAAAACAAATAACAGAAGAGTGCCAAGCAGTTCAGTTAAGAAGTGGGAAAACATTAAATACCTCACTTCAAAGCAGCAGGAAGCCAAGAAATGAACAAACTGCTACCCAAAATCCCTCTGAGGACAGTAAGAGCCCAGAGAGGAATAATTCTGGCGCTCAAATGCCAGAAAAGGGTGAAGAGATGGCGTTAGACGCCCAACCCATGCTCAGTTCTGGCGTTCAAACGCCATAAACAAGCAAGGAGTTGGCATTAAACGCCCAATGAAAGCTCAGTTCTGGCATTTTGACGCTAGAAACAGGAAAGGAGTTGGCGTCCAATGCCAATCCAGCTTCCAACCCTGGCATTCAAACGCCAGTGAGGGATCAGACACTTGCAAGTGCTGATAGCAACCCCTCTAAGAAAGCTTTCCTAACCACCTCTGTAGGAAATAAACCTGCAACAACTAAGGTTGAGGAATACAAAGCCAAGATGCCTTATCCTCAGAAACTCCGCCAAGCGGAGCAGGATAAGCAATTTGCCCGCTTTGTAGACTATCGCAGGACTCTTGAAATAAAGATTCCGTTTGCAGAGGCACTTGAGTAAATACCCTCTTATCCTAAGTTCATGAAAGAGATCTTGAGTCATAAGAAGGACTGGAGAGAAACTGAAAAAGTTTTCCTCACTGAAGAATGCAGTGCAGTCATTCTATAAAGCTTACCAGAAAAACTTAAAGATCTCGAAAGCTTTATGATATCATGCACATTAGAGGGTACTTGTACCAAGAAAGCTCTATGTGATCTTGGGGCAAGTATCAACCTAATACCTACATCTACTATCAGAAAGCTTGGTTTGACTGAAGAAGTCAAACCAACCCGGATATGTCTCCAACTTGCTGATGGCTCCATTAAATACCCATCAAGCATGATTGAAGACATGATTGTCAAGGTTGGACCATTTGCCTTTCGCACTGACTTTGTGGTGCTGGAAATGGAGGAGCACAAGAGTGCAACTCTCATTCTAGGAAGATCTTTCCTAGCAACTGGACGAACCCTCATTGACGTCCAAAAAGGGGAATTAACCTTGAGAGCCAATGAGGATGAGTTTAAGTTGAATGTTGTCAAAGCTATGCAGCATCCAGACACCCCAGACAACTGCATGATCATTGATATTATTGACTCTCTGGTGGAAGAGGTCAATATGACTGAGAGTCTCGAATCAGAGCTAGAGGATATCTTTAAAGATGTTTAGCCTGATCTGGAGGAACCAGAGAGAATAATAGAACCTCTGAAAATCCCTCAGGAAGAGGAGAAACCTCCTAAACCCGAGCTCAAACCATTACCACCATCCTTGAAATATGTATTTCTGGGAGAAGGTGACACTTTTCCTGTAATCATAAGCTCTACCTTAGAGCCACAGGAAGAGGAAGCACTAATTCGAGTGTTGAAGACACACAAGACAGCTCTTGGGTGGTCCATCAGTGATCTTAAGGGCATTAGCCCAGCCAGATACATGCACAAGATCCTATTGGAGGATGACGCTAAGCCAGTGGTTCAACCACAGAGGCGGCTGAATCCAGCCATGAAGGAGGTGGTGCAAAAGGAGGTCACTAAACTACTAGAGGCTGGAATTATTTATCCTATTTCTGATAGCCCCTGGGTGAGCCCTGTCCAAGTTGTCCCCAAAAAGGGAGGCATGACAGTGATTCATAATGAAAAGAATGAACTGGTTCCTACAAGAATAGTTACAGGTTGGTGTATGTGTATTGACTACAGAAGACTCAATATAGCCACTAGAAAGGATCATTTTCCTTTACCATTCATAGACCAGATGCTAGAAAGACTAGCAGGTCATGATTACTACTGCTTTTAGATGGCTATTCAGGTTACAACCAGATTGCAGTAGATCCCCAAGATCAAGAGAAAATAGCATTCACATGTCCATCTGAAGTATTTGCATACAAAAGGATGACATTTGGCCTGTGCAATGCACCTGCAACCTTTCAAAGGTGCATGCTCTCTATTTTCTCTGATATGGTGGAAAAATTTTTGGAAGTCTTCATGGATGACTTTTCAGTATTTGGAGACTCATTCAGCTCCTGTCTTGACCATCTAGCACTTGTTCTAAAGAGGTGCCAAGAGACTAACCTGGTTTTAAACTGGGAGAAATGTCATTTTATGGTGACTGAAGGAATTGTTCTTGGGCACAAAATTTCATACAAGGGAATAGAGGTAGATCAAACCAAGGTAGAGGTAATTGAAAAATTACCTCCACCTGCCAATGTTAAGGCAATCAGAAGCTTTCTAGGGCATGCAGGATTCTACAGAAGGTTTATAAAGGATTTTTCAAAAATTGCAAAACCTCTGAGTAATCTGCTAGCTGCTGACACGCCATTTATCTTCGATAAGGAGTGTCTACAGGCGTTTGAGACTCTAAAAGCTAAGCTGGTCACAACACTAGTCATCTCTGCACCAGACTGGACATTACCATTTGAATTAATGTGTGATGCCAGTGATAATGCCATTGGTGCAGTGTTGGGACAGAGGCATGACAAGCTTTTACACGTCATTTATTATGCCAGCCGTGTTCTAAATGATGCGCAGAAGAACTACACAACCACAGAAAAGGAATTGCTTGCAGTGGTTTATGCCATTGACAAGTTCAGATCCTATTTAGTACGATCAAAAGTGATTGTGTACACTGACCATGTTACTCTTAAATATCTACTCACAAAGCAGGATTCAAAACCCAGGCTCATAAGATGGGTGTTGCTTCTGTAAGAGTTTGATATAGAAATAAGAGATAGAAAAAGGACAGAAAACCAAGTAGCAGATCACCTGTCCCGAATAGAACCAGTAGAAGGGACGTCCCTCCCTCTTACTGAGATCTCTGAAACCTTTTCGGATGAGCAACTTTTTGCCATTCAGGAAGCACCATGGTTTGGAGAGCTTCTTGATAGTAACTCTGACAAAAAGTTCATTGTTAATGGGCAAAGAGTCAAGCATCATCTTGAAGACAATGTTGAGCAAGAATGCTCAAGACTGAGGCTGGATTAAAGCTCAGTAATAGTCCAGCTAAAGACAATAAAGAAGCACTTATTGGGAGGCAACCCAATTTTTATTTTTCTATATTTCTATTTTTCTCTTATGTTTTTATTAGGTTTATGATCATGTGGAGTTACAAAACAATTGCAAAAATTAAAAACAGAATCAAAAATAGCAGAAGAAAAAGCACACCGTGGAAGAAGAGCTGTCTAGCGTTTAAATGCCAGAAATGTGCATCTGTCTGGCGTTTAACGCCAGAAACAAGCACCAAGCTGGCGTTTAACGCCGAAACAAGCATCAGGATGGCGTTAAACGCCAGAAACAAGCTACATTTAGGTGTTTAACGCCAGAAACAAGCAGCAGTCTGGCGTTAAACCTCAGGATTGCACTAAGAGGGCGTTCTACACGCCTAAATGGTGCAGGGATGAGAAATCCTTGACACCTCAGGATCTGTGGACCCCACAGGATCTCCACCTACCTCACCATTCAAATTCAAACCATTCCCTTCCCAAACCCACCAATTCACACACCTCCATCTCCTTCATTCCTCCTTCTACTCCCTTCTTTCTTCTTTTGCTCGAGGGGGAGCAATATTCTAAGTTTGGTGTGGTAAAAGCATAGCTTTTTTTGTTTTTCCATAACCATTGATGGCACCTAAGGCCAGAGAAACCTCAAGAAAGAGGAAAGGGAAGGCAATTGCTTCCACCTCTGAGTCATGGAAGATGGAGAGATTCATCTCAAGGGTCCATAGCTTAGTAGTAGAGCATTTGACTGCACATCAAGAAAGCCCACTCATGGACCTCAACAAGAGCATGAGGAATTCCCTCATCAAGAAATCCCTGAGGTACCTCAGGAGATACATTTTCTTCCACACGATTATTTGGAGCAACTAAGGATAGGAGTACCAAAATCACTAGGGATCAAGCAACAGAGGCAAGGAAGAGACATAGAGGAGCTCAAGAGCACCTTTGGTTCTTCAAGAGGAATACGCTACCCTCACTAAGGTGGACTCATTCCTTAATCTCCTTGCTCTTATTTTTTTGTTTTTCAATTTTATGCTATATGTTTGTCTATGTTTCGAGTCTTTACTACATGATCATTAGTATTTAGTAACTATGTCTTAAGGCTATGAATAATTCCATGAATCCTTCACCTTTCTTAAATGAAAAATATTTTTAATACAAAAGAACAAGAAGTACATGAGTTTCGAATTCATCCTTGAAATTAGTTTAGTTATATTGATGTGGTGGCAATACTTTTTGTTTTCTGAATGAATGCTTGAACATTGCATATTTTTTATCTTGTTGTTTATGAATGTTAAAATTGTTGGCTCTTGAAAGAATGAGGAACAAAGAGAAATATTATTGATAATCTGAAAAATCGTGAAATTGATTCTTGAAGCAAGAAAAAGCAGTGAAAAAAATAGCGAAAAAAAAAGAGAGAGAAAAAGCAAGCAGAAAAAACCAATAGCCCTTAAAACCAAAAGGCAAGGGTAAAAAGGATCCAAGGCTTTGAGCATCAATGGAAAGGAGGGCCCAAGGAAATAAATCCAGAAGCGGCTAAATCAAGCTGTCCCTAACCATGTGCTTGTGGCATGCAAGTCCAAGTGAAAAGCTTGAGACTGAGTGGTTAAAGTCGTGATCCAAAGCAAAAAGAGTGTGCTTAAGAACTCTGGACACCTCTAATTGGGGACTTTAGCAAAGCTGAGTCACAATCTGAAAAGGTTCACCCAGTTATGTGTCTGTGGCATTTATGTTTCTGGTGGTAATACTGGAAAACAAAGTGCTTAGGGCCACGGCCAAGACTCATAAAGTAGCTGTGTTCAAGAATCAACATACTAAACTAGGAGAATCAATAACACTATCTGAATTCTGAGTTCCTATAGATGCCAATCATTCTAAACTTCAAAGGATAAAGTGAGATGCCAAAACTGTTCAGAAGCAAAAAGCTATTAGTCCCGCTCATCTAATTAGAACTAAGCTTCATTGATATTTTGGAATTTATAGTATATTCTCTTCTTTTTATCCTGTTTAATTTTCAGTTGCTTGGGGACAAGCAACAATTTAAGTTTGGTGTTGTGATGAGCGGATATTTTATATGCTTTTTGGGGGGTAATTTCATGTAGATTTTAGTGTGTTTTAGTTAGTTTTTAGTATATTTTTGTTAGTTTTAAGGCAAAATTCATATTTCTGGACTTTACTATGAGTTTGTGTATTTTTTTGTGATTTCAGGTATTTTCTGGCTGAAATTGAGGGAGCTGAGCAAAAATCTTATTCAGGCTGAAAAAGGACTGTTGATGCTGTTGGATTCTGACCTTCCTGCACTCGGAATGAATTTTTTAGAGCTACAGGAGTCCAATTGGCGCGCTCTCAATTGGATTGGAAAGTAGACATTCAGGGCTTTCCAGAAATATATAATAGTTCATACTTTGCGTGAAGATAAACGACGTAAACTGGCGTTTAACGCCAGTTCCATGTTGTAATCTGGCGTTGAACGCCAGAAATAGGTTGCAAGTTGGAGTTAAACGCCAGAAACAGGTTACAACCTGACATTTAACTCCAAAAATAGCTCAAGCACGTGAGAAGCTTAAGTCTCAGCCCTAGCACACACCAAGTGGGCCCCAGAAGTGGATTTCTGCACTATCCATCTTAGTTTACTCATTTTCTGTAAACCTAGGTTACTAGTTTAGTATTTAAACAACTTTTAGAGACTTATTTTGTACCTCATGACATTTTAGATCTGAACTTTGTATTCTCTGACGGCATGAGTCTCTAAACTCCATTGTTGGGGGTGAGGAGCTCTGCAGCGTCTCGATGAATTAATGCAATTATTTCTGTTTTCTATTCAACACGCTTGTTTCTATCTAAGATATTCATTCGCACTTCAATATGAAGAAGGTGATGATCCGTGACACTCATCACCATTCTTAACCTATGAACGTGTGCCTGACAACCACCTCCGTTCTACCTTCGATTGAATGAGTATCTCTTGGATTCCTTAATCAGAGTCTTCGTGGTATAAGCTAGAATCTATTGGCAGCATCCTTGAGAATCCGAAAAGTCTGAACCTTGTCTGTGGTATTCCGAGTAGGATTCAGGGATTGGATGACTATGACGAGCTTTAAACTCACGAGTGTTGGGCGTAGTGACAGACGCAAAAGGATCAATGGATCCTATTCCGACATGATCGAGAACCGACAGATGATTAGCCGTGCGGTGACAGCGCATTTGGACCATTTTCACTAAGAGGACGGATGGTAGCCATTGACAACGGTGATCCACCAACACACAGCTTGCCATAGAAGGAACCTTGCGTGCGTGAAGATGATTACAGTAGGAAAGTAGTGATTCAGAAGACAAAGTATCTCCAAAACTCCAACACACTCTCCATTACAGCGTAACAATTATTCATTTCATGCTCTTTCACTTTTTACAATTGAGGCTAAAGAACCCTATTGGTATCCTGACTAAGAATAATAAGATAACCATAGCTTGCTTCAAACCAACAATCTCCGTGGGATCGACCCTTACTCACGTAAGGTATTACTTGGACGACCCAGTACACTTGCTGGTTAGTTGTGCGGAATTACATAGTGTGAGTGTAATTTTTGTGCACCATGAATGTTTGTCTATATCTGAATTGTTGTGTTTTGATAAGGAAAATGATAAAGAAGGGCTAAGATTGTATATAAGCAACCTTTGGATTGGCTGTTTATAAGTCTTATATTGTTTCTAACTTCTGATGTTTTTGTGGTTTGTAATTCGTAGGTGGCTGAGTACTCCATCTGAGCACTTCCTGACTTTAATTGTTCTTAAGTCGGAAGAAGGAGAAGGTTGGCGGTGGCTCTGGAGCAGTGAAAGAAGCTGGTGGTGATGTTGCTCAGTCTATTGCTCAGCAATCTGTATCTCTGAAGAGAAAACACTACAAGAAAAACACCCATTCAGGTACACTTGAAAAGTGTAGCCAAAAGTGAAAAAAAATGATGCCTTAGGCTACGGCTACGCTTTTTGGAGTGATTCCTATTCGGCCGTTGCCTATTCTCAAAGGCTACGCTTTTCTACACCAAGGGCTACGCTTTTGGCGTTTGGGAATAGGCTACGCTTTTCAAGTGATGCTGTTCAGGACCAAAGGCTACGCTTTTCAGCTTTCATTCTTCCAGAATAGGCTACGCTTTTCAATGCTACTGCATCACTTGTAAAGCGTAACCCCATTGTATACCATAGCTACTTTTTATAAGCGTAGCCTTAGGTCCCTCTTTTTTTTTTGGTATACTATAGCTACTGTATATAAGTGTAGCCTTAGGTCTCGTTTTTTTTTTTCTGTATACTATAGCTACTGTATATAAGTGTAGCCTTAGGTCTCATTTTTTTCTATACTATAGCTACTGTACATATAAATGTAGCCTTAGGTCTTTTTTTTTCTATATATATATATATATATATATATAATTATCTAATAATTATTAATACATCATAATAGTTAATATGATTACATGTATAAATGAATTGAATATTACAAAATAAAAATAAATACATAATTATACTAAATAATTTCTTTATATAATAAAAATTGTCTCAAACCAAAATATATTTATAACATTGATCCAAAAGTACTAGAATGAAATTAACTGTAAAAATTCATACAACTCAAATTAAAGTAAGCATAGCCATATCAAAACCATAATATTACTTAGCCAATAAAGGTATCTTCTAATAAAAATAATTAGTCAACCATACATGTAAAGATTCTAAATAGCACTCTATCTTAGCCAATAAACCACAATAATAGTCAGCTTAATCTTCATTGCTTAATCTTCATTGTTATCCTGCATAATTATATAGATAAGTAGTTAAAAAAATATTCATAATGACATTCATAATTATAAAAATTAAATGGAACACGTAGTCATAGTAAGCCAAGAAAGCATATATACTAAAAAAATAACATGGTCACGGCAGAAGAGGTGAATTCAAGGAATTATGTATTATCTTGTTTCATTCAAACTATGAAAATCTACTGGTGTTTCTTCCTTCCAGTTCCTTTAACACAATCCTGATATGTCCCTATAGCATTTTTCATGCACTAATTAACCAGACTTTCACACTTAAATTAGATATAGGGACAAATTCATATGTACCAAGTGCACAAAATCAAAGATACAACCACCAGAATTACACAAACAAATTTCAGCCATAGCAATACAACTTTAGTGTTAATAAAGCCAACAAACATTTTCAGCCATAGCAATTAATGTAAATGCAAGTAAAAAGTTCATCTTTACAACAATGCTCCACATGAGGTTTATATTGAACTATCACAACAAAGTTCATGTCATAACAATTTTTTTAAACCTAGCACAAACCCTCATGCCAATAACTCACAGAACAAACAGAGTTCAGAAAAAAATAAATAAATAACAAATAAAAAAAATCAAACACAAACAATTTTAAACCACAGGTTCTAGTAGAAAGCCAATTACCGCACTAACAGTTTAAAAGAAAAAAATATCAAAGAGAAACATTTAATCAAGTACAAAAACTTTCAAAACAAAAAATGTTTCAATATTACACACATAACACATTAAATCATTCACCTATTCAAGAAATCAACTTCAGTCTCAGAAGAATATTACCATAAGAATCAGCAACTGAGGGAAAAATTGTAGTTTTACTCAAAAGGGGTATAAGTAACTACAATGTCCCCATTTTTATAGATGACTACCTAGATTTCTACAATGGAGATGTCAAACAATCAGATTTCTGTCAATTAGAAAGTTAAGTTTTTTCTGTCAATTAATTATAAATTATTTTCTTGAAATTACTTTTAATTTTAAATTTTAAATTTTAAAATTTAAGTTTTAAATCTTAATTTAAAAAAGATAAAATTAAAAATAAATTATTTTTTTTATATTTTTTAAAATGAAAACGTACCTTTGTGGGTGCTGGGTGAAGAGAAATTCTTGCTCTTGTTATAACTCCAAATTGTCCTAAGCCTCCAAGAACCGCGTGAAATAACTCTGAATTCTTTTGCTTAGAACATGTTATTAAATCTCCCTTTCCTAAAAAGAAACCACACAAATTCATTAATTAATTAAATAATATAGATAGATGATTGCATGAATGAATATAATCTTATAATAAACGGTGACATCATGAAAAGAAAAAACGTTTCATGTTCATATTTCATATTATTTTATATTAATCTGAAAGAAATGGACCGTGTGTAAGACTTGGACTAACATAAAAGTCATGAAGTCAAACAAAGAAAAATGGAGGCTATGACCGTGTGAACGTAACTGCTTCTTAATCTAATAACAACTAAGCTATTCAACAACCAATACTTAAAATTAATTATTGAGTGAAGTCTCAAAACATGTTTAAAATAATTATATAGTTTAGCTTGACATATCAGAAGTGTGTATACAAGTGTGTATACAAGGATTTGATTGTTAATTAAAGTGTAGAAACTGATAAATTAAAAAAGTAAATTATAAATATTTATTCTTAGAAAACTCAATTTTCTTATATAGTTTTACCCATCCATAACCCTTTCATTCTTTGTTCACCTTACCAGGATTGTATATGATTGGTTTTCATGTTAATCAGATTTCTTTCTTTCAATTCAATTTACAATTCAACTCACATTTCTTCTTCCCCTTCTACTTCTTCTCTACTCCTTGTCTTCTTTTCATTCTTTATATTCTTCACACCATTTCTGTTTCAGAAGAGTTGGGTGTTGTTTCAGAAGAGCAAGTTGACTTCAATAATAGTTGTATTTCTTCTTTGTCTTTTGAAGAAATTTCTGATATAAAAGCAGAGCAGCTCAATTTAGATGAATCTGTAAGTGAGTCAAAACCAATTCTTGAAGCTAACATTGGCAGTTTAAATTGTGAAGAAGACAGTGATATGTTTAAGCAACATTTTGGCAGCTTATCAAATACACACAAGGTTTGTCTTCTTTCATAAAATAATGATGTCATATTAGGCTATTTCTTGGAAGCATAAAGGATTTAAAAGTGTAAGAAAACTCTTATGTCCATTACTTTGAATTAGTCTCTTGGTTTTATTTGTCTTATTCTTATTTTGGGGAAATACTTATTAAGCTGCCCATTATAAAACTGAGAATATAGGTTGGCAATTGAGCTAGTTTATAACTAGCTTTAGTAGAAATTAATGCTTAGCTTATAAAATATATTGCTGGTTCTTTTTAGCATCGTCTTGGAAAAATATTGAAAATGACCGGTGGGTGACAAATTGATTATATTTAGGAAAAGGGATTTACGCATCTAATATGTAATATAGAGATAACACTATAGTAGGACTAAGCATAAATGACGTTTTTTCTCTAACTATAAAGTTATTGGCAACAATATTCATGGCCTGTTAATTTGTGAAAAGTTGAAGGTTTGAGTGGGGTTAATTTCTTTCCAAAACCAAGCCTTCTTTGCGGAGAAGTACTCTACAACTTGAGTTATTTTCTCTCCAGATTAGACCACATTAGCTAAGTATTTTGAGCTCTTTTAATGGTTATGTGCAGACAAAGTCAATAAATTCAGTAGTTAGAAGGTTTTCTACAAGGTATGTTGTGCAGCAGGATTACCCAGGAGATTGCAAAAGACTATTTATCAGTCCTGTTAGACATATAACTAATAAAAGCATGAACTCTGAGGAAAAAGCTGCAAATTATACCTTATCCAAAAACAGATTCTTGCAGGACAACGAAATTGACGAATTAAGAAATTCTTCTAAGCATGTATATGTGAGTTTTCAATTCAATTTACAATTCAGCTCACCTTTCTTCTTCCTCTTCTACTTCTTCTCTACTCCTTGTCTTCTTTTCATTCTTTACATTCTTCACACCATTTCTGTTTCTGGCTAACCAAGAAACCGTTCAAACTGTAAGAACTCTGTTAGAAACAGGAAGCTGAAAACAGAGAAACGAAAGCCAACTTATTCATTGAGAAATCACAGAAACAAAAGCTTATTAACGCTGCATTTGGATTCAGTCTCAGAAAAAAAATACAGAGAAAATAGACAAGCCGTATATTAAATCACAGTTCACAAACCCTAAAATACCACACATCTTCATCAATAACAGCATGCATGTTATCAAATTACAGTTCACAGACCCATATTTCAGAGATTAAAAGCCCCAAATTAAAACCCCTAAAATAGGAACCCTAAGCCACTGATCAATTTCAGAAGCAAATAGAAATCAATACATACCTATTCAATGATGTGAGCACAGCGAAGATGATGATGAGAAGCACGGAGATGATGATGGTGAGAGCGGCACAGCGACGATGGTTAGGGTCGCACACCGACGATGGTGAGGGCCGCACAGCGACGATCAGTGCAAGCGATGGCGAAGAGGAGATGACGACGGTCAATGTGGAGAGTAGTGCAGGTGAGTCGTGAGTGGGAGGCGATGACTCTCAATGGCGAGAGTGAGAGGGTTTCCGCTTGTAGTGAGGCGGTCAATGGCGAGAGTAAGAGGGTGAATGGCGAGACCGAGAATGAGAGGGTCAATGGCGAGCGTGAGTGGGGGGCGACGATGGTGAGCTATCGAGGGTGACTGATGAGCTATCGAGGGTTTACGCTCGAGGATGAAGGTGACTGAGACTCAAGAAGTTTAATTTGCTAAGTTTTACTAATAAGTGTTAAGGTGGTCATCACTCATCATCAGTTTGCTTTCAGGAAAAACAAGGAAAAAAATTACTAAGTGTTAAGTTTTTGGCTCTAGAGACATTAGGCATCACTTTTAAAACGCACCCAAAACTTAACAAATAGGCTATCCTTTAAAAGCGTCTCCTTTGATATGAAAAGTGAACCTATAGATATTAACCTACGGCTACGCTTTTTAAGTGATATCTTTAATATCTAAGGCTACGCTTTTTAAATGATGCTGCATTTGTGTATCCTTTTCTCTTATAAAAAGGCAACACAGAGAAAAGCGTAGCCTATTCTATGAATAGGCTACGCTTTTCAAATGTAGCCTAAAAAAAGTTTGGCTGAATGGGTATTTTTCTTGTAGTGAAAAGAGATGATTTGGACAAATCTCTGGAGGTCATTTTCAAATAAGGCAAGAAAGCTGTGATTGGTGAATAATCAATTTTTGGAAAACAGAAAAAACTACATGGTTTTATTGAAGGAGTTAACCCCTAATCCCTTTGGAGCGAGGAATTTCCCATTGGTGAGCTTGCTGACCGAGTTTCTCAGTATCCCAGGGACATGCGGCTTACTCACCGGACTGGTATGGAAGTAATGGGGAAATTCATTCAGTTCGGTGGATTTTTTGTTTTTGTATGTTTATCCTTTGATTTTTACCTATTACTGATAAGTGTTTTGTGTAGATTGTTGCTTCGCGTCTTTTGTGTGTCGATCGTGCGATTGAGCTGCTAGGTGCGGAGTAGCAGGTTGCTGTGGACAGGACAGCTTCCTTAGAGCGTTCTCTGAAGGAGAGGGATGGCATTATTGTTGACGTAACCACAAAAATGAAAAATGAAGAGGAAGAAATTCTAAAGTTGTAGGATTAGATTTTCCTCTTGCAAGCCCAGATCAAAGAAAATGATAAGACGAAAGGAGAAATGATGTCTCGGATTCATGAACTAGAGGAGGAAGGGCTTGAGATGTTTGTCATAGGGTTCAACCATGCTGTCAGCCAGGTGCAGCTTTTTTCTCCTAATTTTGATGTGGGGAAGCTTGATGTTACGAAAATAGTTATCAATGGAGAGCTCGTCGAAGTTGAAGCTGGCGAAGAGCATGCTGAGAGCATTCCTCCTCCTTCCTAGTATATTTGGTTATTTTGTATTTGTAATTGTTCTGAACTGTTTTTTGCTTTCCGACTTGTACGAAGTACATTGGACTTGTTTGATCCAACTTTTTGGTGTCGGTTTTAACTTATGAACTGCTCATGGATGAATGTTTTGATTCCAACTTCTACATATTTTGCTGGTTAGATAGTGATAATTGATAGATATATCTGTGTGGATAATCTGGTAAGGATCCAGAATTAGGGTTATTTGTATTTGAAAAAGAGGCCTTTTTTGTTTGGGAGTATTGTCGATGTTTACAGGTCGAAATACATGACTTCTTTTTTGTTTGACTTTTGTTGGATACCAACTTTTAAATCGGTCCTTTCAAAACTCTTTGTCCGAAGTATAGAGTCGGTTTCATCATTGTTAATATTTCGAATAATTGTTGCCTATATATGAATGTGATTTCCAACTCTGTTTTGTTGGTTTGATGTTATCGATTTGATAAGTATAAAGTATCGATAATTGGGTGGAGAGTGATAAATTTATTTGTTTACGAAAACTATCCTTTTGGAAAGGTATGAACTAGTCGGCCTCATTAAAACCTGTCCGAGTAAAACCCTCCTTAGGGATAAAACCTCGTGATTTGGTAAAAGAGTACCTGGCCACTTCAAGTTTACAATAGAGATTCAACTGTAATAGATCTTTAAAGATGAAATGTTCCAAGGTTGGGGATAGTTATTCCTTCTAGCATTTCAAGAGAGTATGCTCTTTTTCCAATGACTTTAGAGACGCGAAAGGGGCCTTCCCAATTAATAGCTAGTTTCCCATGTCCTGACGGCTTCCGAACTTCTTTAATTTGCCGTAGCACTAAGTCTCCTTCCTTAAGGGTCCTCGGTCATACTTTCTTGTTGTATTGTTTTTGCATAGTTGCTTGCATGGCTCATTGTCTGAGTTCTGTTAAGCATCATTCTTCTTCTTTTAGGTCTTGCTTGGGTGATCTGGCTTCTACGTTGGACTATTCGTCAAAGTACTTGGTCCGGGTGGACCCTTGGCTGAGTTTAATTGGGATCATGCATTTTGTGCCATAGACTAGTCGGAACGGGCTTTCTTTCGTTGAGGACTGTGGTGTAGTGTTATAGCTCCACAGTACTTCTGGTATAAGCTCCACCCATTGTCCTTTAGCATCAGTTAGTTTCTTTTTTAAGGCCTGTAAAATAACTTTGTTAGCCGTCTCTGCGAGCTCGTTATTTTGTGGGTGTTCGACGGAGGAAAAATGATGTTTGATATGTAGATCGGTTAAGTATGAAGCAGTTTTCTTATCTGTGAATTGCTGGCCATTATCCGATATGATTTTCCTAGGTAATCCGAATATATAGATAATTGATTTCCAAATAAAACTTTGTACCTTTTTTACTGTGATTTTTGCAAGTGGCTGTGCTTCTATCCACTTTCTGAAGTAGTCAATTGCTACCATGAGGAACCTTACCTGTCCTGGCGAGACTGAGAATGGACCGAGTATATCCATCCCCCATTTGTGGAAGGGCTAGCTGACATCTGAAGTGTGCAATAGCTCGGCCAGGTTGTGAATAAGCGGTGCACATTTTTGACATGCATCACACTTTTGTACTTTATTCCTGCAATCTTCTCTTATCGTTGGCCAGTAGTATCTTGCCTGGTGGATTTTTGTGGCCAGGCTTCTGCTTCCTGTATGGTGTCCACAGATTCCTTCGTGAACTTCCTCTATTGTGTTTTCGGCTTCTGTTCGGCTGCGGCATTTTAGTAATGGCCTAGAAATACTTCGTTTGTATAGGTCTGTTCCCATCATAGTATAGTGATTTGCTTTGTATCTGAATGACCTTGTATTTTTATTTTCTAGTATTTCTCCAGTCTTCAGGTAGTGAATAAATAGGCTTAGCCAATCCTCCTTCTGAAAGTGCCCGTTTACCTGTTGTACCACTAGGAGAGAATCGTAGTACACCTTTAAACTTGTGACTTCTACTTCCCTGGCTAGCCTTAGGCGGGCCAATAGAGCTTCATATTCGGCTTGGTTATTGGTTGTTTCAAAAAGGAATTTGATTGATTGTTCAGCTCGGACTCTAATACTGTCTTTAAGAAGGATGCCTGCTCCGTAGCCACTTTCGTTTGATGCTCCATCTACGTATAGTTCCCATGTCTTGGGTGTTTCTTCTTTGTTTGTGAACTCCGAGATTAAATCAGCCAATGCTTGGGCTTTAGGTGATCCTTTTGATTGGTATGAGATATCAAATTCAGAGAGCTATATTGCCCATTTTGTGAGTCGGCCTGCTAAGTCTGGTCGTGATAATATTTGTTGCAAGGGGTGAACCAATCTGAACTATTATTGGATGTATTTGAAAGCAATGTCGTAAACGTCGAGCATTAATGACCAGTCTAAACGCTAATTTTTCTATCATCGGGTATCTAACATCTGCATCTTGTAAAACTTTACTCACAAAGTATACTGGATGTTGTTCTTTCTCTGTTTCTGTTACAAGCACGGAGCTAACCATGTTAGTGGAAATTGAAAGGAACACGAAAAGGCGTTTACCTTGTTCTGGCTTTTTGAGTATATGTGGCAACCCTAGGATTTGTTTGAGCTCAGCGAAGGTCTTTTCACATTCTTCCGTCCACATGAACTTGTTAGCCTTCTTCTGTGTTGAAGAAATGGTATGATCTGGTAGCTGTCGGGGTAGAAATCGGGACAGGACAGCTAGACGACCTGTGAGGCATTGCACTTCTTTGATAGTTCGAGGTGACTGCATGTTTATGATGGCTTGGCACTTGTCAGGATTGGCTTCTATTCCCCTGTTTGTAAGTAGGAATCCAAGGAATTTACCTTTTTGTACTCCAAATGCACATTTTTCTGGATTTAGCCTCATGTTATATTTTCTGAGCTATTGAAAAACCTCCTAAAGATCTACTTCATGTTGTTTCTCTAAGCTTGACTTGATGACGATATCGTCGACATAAATCTCGATGTTTTGTCCAACTTGGTCCTTGAAGACTTTGTCCATCAGTCTTTGAGAGGTTGCCCTTGCATTCTTTAGTCTAAGACATTACTTTATAGCAAAATTTACCTTGGTCAGTTATAAAAGCCATCTTGTTTTCATCATCTGGGTGCATTTTTATTTGGTTATAACCGGAATATACATCCATGAAGCTGAGCACTTGATATCCTGAGGTGTCGTCTACCAGTCTGTCAATGTTTGGCAGTGGATAGGAATCCTTCGGGCAAGCTTTTTTCAAATATGTAAAATCTACACATATTCGCCATTTCCCTGAGCTTTCTTGACCATCACCACATTTGCTAGATACGAGGAAAAGCGAATTTCTTGGATGAACCTTGCGTCAAGTAATTTTTGTGTTTCTACTGCTGTTACATTTCTTCTTTCCATGCCCAGATTGCTCTTCTTTTGTCTTACAGGTCGGTTGTTAGGGTTGATGATAACTTATAACATATAAAATTCAGGTCGATCCCTGGCATATCAGCAGGGGTCCATGGAAATAGATCGGCATTGGCCCTTAGTGTGTCTACCAGATTTTGTTTTGTTCCTGTAGAAAAAGCAGAGCTGGCGTTAGTGAATTGATTTATTTGACCGAGCTGTACCTTTTCCAGCTCGTCCGTTGGGGTGGGGTGACTATTGTCGTCTCTTGGGTCCATCTCTGCTAGAGTGGGGATGCTTTCTGATTTGTATACAGAATGGATCCTCGGGATGGTCTCCTTCAAGATGGTCTTTAACCTGCATTGTAACACTCTCTGGCTTCCTTATGGTCAATGTGCACTGTTGCCACTATGTTATCCTGCTCAAGAAACTTGACGCACAGATGAATTATGGAGACAATAGCTCCTAAAGAATTAAGGGACAGGCACCCCAAAATAATATTAAAAGGGCTAACACAGTTGACTACTAAAAATTGAGTATCTAATGTTTTTGAGTTCAGGGGTTCCCCTAGTGTTGTCCTTAACCATTCATAATCTGATATAGGGACTCTTTTGCCGGAGAATCCTACTAGTTCTCTGCTCGATGGTCGTAATGCTTTGTCACTTAATTGCATTTTCTTAAATATGGAGTAGAATAACACATCATCACTGCTCCCTGGGTCGAGTAGGACCTTTTTTATTGTTAGCTCTCCTACTTGCACTGAGATCACCACTGGGTCATGTAAGTTCAAGGATTGTGACTTAAAGTCGTCGGCGCCAAAACTGATGTGGGCAGCTGAGGTCAGAGTTGGCGGGCATTGATGAGATCCTTCCATTGTCATCATAGATCAGTAGCTTCTCTTCCTAGCTGTATTGGTGGCTCTGCCTCCAGCAAAACCACTTAAAAAGTAATTTATAATTCTCTTAGAGGTAGAAGTTTTGATTGGACCGTGCCATGTTCCTTTTTCTTTGCGATCTGAACTATAGCTCGGCCTGTCCGTGTCTCTGGCTAGTTCTTTCTGGTTTTTGGAAGTGATATATTTGTACAATAAGCCTTGCCTTTCTAGTCTTTCCAGCAAGTCTCTAGCTACCACACATTCATCAGTAGTGTGGCTGAACTTTTGGTGAAAGGCATAATGCTTGTTTCTGTCGTCGTACTTATGGTTTTAGTACATTCCTTCTTTGCTCGATGGCTTTATTAACTTGTATGTAGTATCTCCTTAATGATGTCCTCCCTTTTAGTGTTGAACCTGGTATACAAATAAAATTTCAGAGTTAGTTTAAAAGGTTTTTAAGAGTCCTTATTTTGGGACCTGTAGGACTTGTCTTCTTCCTTCCGAGATGGTGGCTTCTCTGTCCTCCAGGCTTCTCGTAACTCCTCTATTTCGATTTGTCCAGTCGCTTTGTCCCAAAACTTCTCCAATGTCTTTTGTTTCACGACAGCTATAGCTTCCTGGAATTTTCCAAGTCAGAGGCCACTTTTGATGGTGTGTAGCTGCACTTCTGGATTGAGGACAGTGATCTCCATGGCTGCTACTATGAAGCACGTCATGTAATCCTTCAGGCTCTCATGCTGTCCTTGCTTGATCCTGCTGAGGTAGTCTGAATCTCGCACATAGATATTGGATGCTGCAAAGTGATTTATGAACAATTTGGTGAATTCATCAAAGCTGGATACAGAACCTGCAGGTAAGTTAGAAAACCATAATAAAGCAGCTTGATCTAAAAAGGTCGGAAAAGATCAGCACAAGATGGGATCGGAGTCACTGTTAAGGAACATCATGGATTTGAATTTTGTAATGTGAACTTTAGGATGTCCGATCCCCTTGTACGGTGTGAGGGTCATTGGATGTGTAAAATTTTTAGGCATTTTAAAATTCATTATTCCTTTAGAAAAGGGGCCATTTTGCCGTCTTTCAGTATTGAGAGGTATATCTCCTATCTTTGCTTTTGACTTCGACTGTTATTCTTCATGGGGATCAGTGTTGACTTTCTTATGGTCATTTTTTCCCTCGTCTTTGTTTTGGATAACTGCTAACATGTTGGCCGTTCCCTGATTGTTCGCTAGTAAAGTAGCATTAGCGGCCAAGAGCTCAGCATTTGTTGGGTTCGCTTGAGGAGTGACAGAATGGTTCGTCATGTCTTGATCTTTTCAAAGAAAAAGAAAAGAACAGCCGAAGATAATGGCGTTAGGTTTGAAAAAATTGTGGAAGAGGCGTTACCCCACGGTGGGCGCCAAATGTTCTTGCAAGGATACTCTTTCGAGCTATGCGTCGGCTTCGCATTAATCTTGATGTGTTTGGCAGCTCAAACTGAACTGGGAATACCCTCGTGAACTCAGACCCGAGCGTGGTACCTGCAAAAGAGACTCCGACGCTTAAGTCAGTAAAAAGTCACTTGATAAAACGAGTATATGATCTGTTTATGATTCCTCTGCCTTGGTAGCTATAGTCGGTCCTATGCTCGATTTATAGCTTAGTCGGTGTTGAATAGGTCATCGGCTTTAGCCGAGATCTTCATGACCGATCTCATGGTGAGATCGTGAGTGGTGTTCTGTTAGGATTGAGTCATTTTTGTTATTTAGGAAATGAGTCATGCCGAGGTATAAGTCAGTTTTTCCGAAATTCTAGGGGTGCAATACATATTAGTTTAAAAATTTGAATTCATTTACTTTTAGAAAAAGACATAGACCTTTTATATTAGAGTTGTACATAGTTACATTTTCATTTGTTGTTTCTATTTAATAGGGGTGGCAAATGGGCCTAAATCTGCCAGGCTGACCCACGTAACCTGCTAAACAAGGTGGGCCAAGCTGGAAAATTGGGACCGTCAAATAGTAAAAGCCCATCTAACCCGCACCGCTTAAACCGCAGGCTTTTGCGGGGCGGGACGGGCTTCCCCGCCGGGCTTAGTTTTTTTTAGTGAGGGGATATTTTTGCAATTTTTTGGCCAAAACTTAACTTCCCCCAACCTAACTTAGAAGAGTATGAAGATAAAAATTGAGTATTTTGGATTATGTTTATGTTACTTTGGAGACAATATTTATAATTATATTTTGGATTATGTTTATTTTACTTTGGAGAGAATATTTATACTTATGTTTTGGATGAAAACTTAGTTTATAATTATGTTTATTAGATATTTATAATTATAAAGACTTTAATGTTTGTGAATATAAAAATTTGAATTCATTTGTTTTTAAAAAAGACAAAGTCATTTTATATTAGAGTTGTACAAAACTACGTCTTTATTTGTTACTTCTATTTTTACATTTTTTTTGTTGTCATACTTTGTCTTTTCATATGGTGTTCTTTGTCTTGCACATAATTAAAAACAAAATTGAAAAAAATAAATGAGAATGAGAAACACCAAAAATATAATATAAAATTATATCATGAGATAATTGAAAATATACCTAGTAAGGAGATGTGCCAAAGTTAAACTTACTTTGGTTAAGAAAAATAATAAAAATAAAAAATACCAAAAATATAATATAAATTTATTTTATAATCATGATATATTTGAATGTATTTAGTAAAAAAATGTGCTAAATTTAAACTTACTCGAAAGAGTAAGATAGATATACTATTAACATGTATAAGTTGTAGAATTTCAATATTTGTAACTAAAATTTTTATAATTATTATTATGATATTTTTAATGTTTATTTATTATATTTAATTAGTATTTTATGTTTTAATGAATAATAATAAACAAGAGTTTTTTCTTTGAATGTTTTAAAAAAATTTAAATAATGATGATTAGTTGATTTTTAAGTTTTACCAAATCATCAAAGTTGTTGATGTAGTATCATTAGAAGAGAAACATATGACTTAAATTCATTGTATAAGAAGTTGGTATCAACTTTTATATTATAAGAATAGATATCTAAACCACATGTTACTAGATATTGAATAAACTCATAATACTCTTTTCTCTAGTTACTACCGAAGAGTTAAGGAGTCCCCAATTCAGATCAACATTCTTTGGAAGTATTTCTTGTTGTGTTTTTAAGATTGTGTTTCAAACTTAATACCACATGAGACATTCTAATAAAAATAAAAATTTTGAATTGATTTATGACCGTTGCTAATCTTCTTGAAAACATGGCCATTGCTAATTAAGAAAAAAAGTATTAAATTGAATTATTGCTAATTTAGAAGAAAATCATTGAAGTGTTTCATGATCAGTGCATGAATTGAATTATATAAAAGGAGAAGCATCAGATACAATTATATATATATACCCCAAAACACTCTCAAATTTTTTAATCTGTAACTTATGCTCTCTTTCTCTCAATAATATTAAGCCTTCTCAAATATTAGCAAAAGCTACTTGTAATAACTTTTTCAATTAAGAAGAAGAATGAGGTTGTGCTAGTAACACCCTACCATTTATTGCTCTATGCTTAAGTCATATTCAATTATGGTTTGCTGCTACGACACAAGGTTAAGATATAAACATGTATATATAGAAGGAATATTATACTAGAAGTCTGTGAAAAGATTTAAAACTCGAGAAAAAGACAATTCGTCAATCATTTGCACTCGATAATGTATATATATAAGCACATCGGAAGAAAGGTAGATAATTAAACGCTCAAAGGAAGAATAAGAGTAAAGAGACATATATAAGTATATAGAAGTACCAGCTAGTCTCGGCCTGCAAAGACTAGGCCGGCTAGAGTTACAATAGTAAAACAGTTAGATAGACATAACCTATCTCACCAAAATACATCATAAGTCTCTAAAGGCAAGTCTTCAAAACAAGTTCATAATATAAGTGTCTCCGAAAGAAGGAAAGAGTCTAAAATTTAAGCAGAATAAAAGGTCTTCTTCGCTATCCTTCCAGATAAACCTCCTGCTCATTGAGAAGCATCGGGACCTGCATCTAAAAAGTAATAATTTCGGAAATGGGTGAGAACATCATCCCTTACAGGGTTCTCAGCAGGGCAATAATTCCAAATATACACCATGTAAAACCACATGAACTGGCTAGGCAATCCTAATTTCCAATCACACAAAGTTCAAGCCTCAGGTTCTTACTAATCTGATCAAGGTAGATAAACTAAATCTCAACTATATTAGTGATCTTTTGGTGCACGAAATTGCAATCACACATTTGCAACTCCGTACAACTAACCAGCAAGTGCACTGGGTCATCCAAGTAATAATTTCTTACGCGAGTAAGGGTCGATCCCACAGAGATTGTCGGCTTGAAGCAAGCTATGGTTATCCTGTAACTCTTAGTCAGGAGATTAGTGATAAAAATGATTTCGCTTGTAAAAAGTAAAAGAGTATGAAATGAATGATACTTGTTATTCAGTAATGGAGAACAAGTTGAGGTTTCAAAGATGATCTGTCTTCTAAATCTCTGCTTTCCTACTGTCTTCTTCTCCAAACACGCATGGCTCGTTCTATGGCAGGCCGTATGTTGGTGGATCACCGTTGTCAATGGCTACCATCCTTCCTCTCAGTGAAAATGGTCCAAATACGGCTTCTGTACAGCTAATCATCTGTTGGATCTCTCGTCTCGGATGACAAATACCAGACACAACTTCCGCACGGCTAATCATCTGTCGGTTCTCACTTGTGTCGGAATAGGACATCTCTATCCTTTTGCACACTGTCACTGTGCCCAACGTTCATGAGTTTGAAGCTCGTTTGTTCTAACTTCTACCACGAAGGTTCTGATCTCATGAGTTTGAATGCTCTGTTGTCAGGAGATGCAAGTCAAACTCGTGGATTAGAAACCCAAGAGATACGCACTCAAGCTGTCGCCCAATGACTATGTTGAGCTAGGATAGAACAAAAGTAGTTGTCAAGCACGCGTTCATAAATTTGAGAATGATGATGAGTGTCACGGATCATCACATTCTTTATATTGAAGTACGAGTGAGTATCTTAGAACAAAAGCAAGTGTGATTGAATAGAAAACAATAGTAATTGCATTAATCCATTGAAACACAGCGGAGCTCCTCACCCCCACCTATGGGGTTTAGAGACTCATGTCGTAGAAGATACAATATAAGATGTAAAATGTCATAAGTCACAAAATGGATCTCTAAAAGTAGTTTCTATACTAGACTAGTAACTTAGGTTTACAGAAAATGAGTAACTAGGTATAGATAGTGCAAAATTCACTTCCGGGGCCCACTTAGTTAGTGTTTGGGCTAAGCTTTCAAGCTTCCACGTGCATATGCCTCAAATTAGAGTTAAACACCCTGGGTGCCAAAATGGGTGTTTAACGCCAAGAAGTGTGCCAGTTCTGGCATTTTACGCCAGAAAAGGGTTTTTGGCTGGCATTTAACGCCAGTTTGGGCCATCAAATCTCAAGCAAAGTATGAACTATTATATGTTGATGGAAAGCCCAAGATGTTATCTTTCTAGCCCAATTGAGAACGCGCCAATTGAATTTTTATAGCTCCAGAAAAACACGTTTGAGTGCAGGGAGATCAGAATCCAATAGCATCTGCAGTCCTTTCTCAGCCTCTGAATCAGATATTTGCTCAGGTCCCTCAATTTCAGCCAGAAAATACCTGAAATTATAGAAAAACACACAAACTCATAGTAAAGTCCAGAAATGTGATTTTTGAATAAAAAATAATAAAAATATAATAAAAAGTGAATAAAACATGCTAAAAACTATATGAAAACACTACCAAAAAGCGTATAAAATATCCACTCATCACAACACCAAACTTAAATTGTTGCTTGTCCCCAAGCAACTAGACAAATAAAATAGGATAAAAAGAAGATTATGATGCAATAAAATTTCAGAGTCTTTAATGAGGCTCAAATTCAAATTAGATGAGCGAGGTTTATAGCTTTTTGCTTCTGAATTATTTTGGCATCTCACTATTCTTTGAAACTCAGAATGATTGGCTTCTTTCAGAATTCAGCATGCTGATGAGGTTATTGATTTTTAGTTTAACTTTGATTGATTCTTGAACATAGCTTCTTTGAGTCTTGGCTGTGACCGTTAACATTCTGTTTCCCAAAATGTACTTTATGGATACATGAATGCCACGAACACTTAGCTGGGTGAACGTTTTCAGATTGTGACTCAACTTTGCTAGAGTCCCCAGCTAGAGGTGCCCAGAGTTCTTAGGCACACTCTTTCTGCTTTGGATCATGACTTTTACCACTCAGTCTCAAGCTTTTCACCTGGACCTTCATGACACAAGCACATGGTTAGGGACATCTTGATTAAACCGCTTAGGCCATGATCTTAATTCATTAGGCTCTCCTATCCACTAATGCTCCAAGCCTTGGATCCTTCGTACCCTTGCCTTTTGGTTTAAAAGGTTATTGGCTTCTTAATGCTTGCTTTTTTTTTTGAATGCTGCTTTTTCTTGCTTCAAGAATCAATTTTATTATATTTCAGATTATCAATAACATTTGTCTGTTTACCTCTTTCTTTCAAGAGCCAAAGATTACTTAAATTTCAGTATATAAAAAATATGCACTGTTTATGCATTCATTCAGAGAGCTAAAGTAATGCCACCACATATAATTAATTTGAATTTTTCTTATTATATAATCGAAATGTTTGCACCCTTACTCTTCTAAAAAAATTTACTATTTTATTCATGTTTAATGATGATAAGAAGAGTAAATTATAGCCAAATTGGAAAAAAATAAAAATAAAGTGCTACTCATGCAATTCGAATTTTATTAAAATAACAGAAAATTAAAATAGAAATTTAAATGCTACTAATACTTATGGAATAATAATTAAAGACATAAAAATAAACGACTCTAATACTAATGCTCATGTAACTCTTAAAATTGGTTTCTAATAACAAAAGTTATCACAAATTTAGGACTCAACAACCTTTATTTTGAGAGATAAGTGCTCCTTCAATTCGTGGGATGTCTGGCTCTTCAAAGGACAGCTTCTGGCACTTTAGCTCCTATATCTCACGCCCTTGCTTCTCTTGTTCTTTGAGTAGTTTGCAGAGCATGATGTTTTGATTCTGCTGCTCTTCTTTGAGTTGATCCATAGCTTCTTGCAGCTTGGTGACAGAAGCTTCTAAGCGGGCCCAGAATTCAAATTAAGGAATTTCTGGGAGGAGCTCATGCGCCCTCCTCTTGATGGGGTTGTCTTGAACTTGAGTTCCATCCATCAACTTTTTGGTGATTGGGCGTTCAACTGGGATATACTCATCCACACCCATCTTTACCCCCGCATCTTTACATAACAGACTAATCAAGCTTGGATAAGCCAATTTGGCATCAGTGGATTCCTTGTTTGTAAATATGTAAATTTCACCAGGGATCAGCTGATGAATCTCTACCTCTTTCCCCAGCATAATACAGTGAATCATCACTGCCCTATTGACAGTGACTTCAGAGTGGTTGCTAGTTGGGAATATAGAATGCCCAATGAAATCTAGCCAACCTCTAGCAACTGGTTTGAGATCTCCTCTCTTTAGCTGGTTTGGGACACCTTTTGAATTAGTAATCCACTTGGTTCCAAGGAGGCATATGTCCTCTAGAACTTGATCTAGCCTTTTTATCTTTGGCCATTCTCCTATTAAAGGACTCTGGATCATCTTGTAGTTGAGGAAGCTTGTGAACTTCTCTCACTTTGTCAAAGTGGAAGTAAATACTCTTCCCTCTGACCATAGTTCGAAAGGAGTAGAAAGCAGTTCCCTCTATTCTTTGCTTATCTGTCATCCACAAAATTGCATAGAATTCCTAGATCATGTTTCTTCCAACGTGTATCTCAGGATTAGCTAGGACTTCCCAGCCCCTGTTTTGAATCTTCTCTTGGATCTCTGGGTATTCGTCTTCTTTCAGATTGAACTTAACTTCCGGGATCACTGATCTTCTGCACACAATTTTTAAGTAATGGTCTGTATGTTCTTTGGTTAAGAACCTCTCATGTATCCAAGGTAGTTTTGGATTGTTTTCTTTCTTGCCTCTTGAAGTGGGTTGTTTTCCTTTAGGGGCCATGATCTCAGTCTGTTTTAGCTCAGTGATCATGAAAAATCACACCAAACTTAGAGGTTTTCTTGTCCTCAAGAAAAAGAAAAGAAAGAAGAGGAATAAAGTGAGAGAAGGATTCGAATAATAGGTCAAGGAGGTTGGCCGAATGTATATTTAAAAGGGAGGGGGAATGGGTTTTGAATTTTTAGAAAAAGATAAGATAGAAAGATATGATTGATAAAAGATAAACATGATATGAAAAAGATAAGATTTTAAAATTTAAAAGATATGAAAAAGATATGAGGAAGTTAAATCTGAATTTTTGTTAATGCATCTAAGAAATAAAAGATAATATGGATGAATTAAAAAGATTTGGAAAGAAATTAGAAAGATAAATGAGTTTTAAAAATGTTTTGGAAAAGAATTGAAAAGAATTGAAAAAGAATTAAAAAGAATTTATAAGATTATTAATTTTTGGAAATGGAAATTGAAGGATGAATATTTGTAACATTTTTATGCAGAAAATTATGAATTAAAACATGAAAATTCAAAAAAAAATTGAATTGGAAATGAAATTACCTCCCCCTTGCTGTTTTGGCGTTAAACGCCCAGAATGATAGCCATTCTGGCGTTTAACGCCTATCTGGTAGCCATTTTGGGCATTTAACGCCCAGCCAGGTACCCTGGCTGGCGTTAAACGCCAAAAATCCTTTGTTACTGAGCTTTTTTTCTGAATGCCCAGGATGCTACATTTACTGGCGTTAAATGCATAGAATGATAGCCATTTTGGCATTTAATGCCCAAAATGCCTCTTTACTGGCGTTTTAACGCCAGTGAGCTCTTTTTCTTTGTGATTGATGTGATCAGAAATTGGCAGATTAAGAATTAATTAGAGAAATAGCGTTGTGAGTACAGTTCTTAACCGGCAAAAATCCACTCGTCAATTTAAAAAAAGGGTTGTCACATTTTTTAGAAATAAAATACTGGGAGTATGAGTCCCAGGTCGTCTCCCAACGAGTTGCAGGAAGATGTACTATTTTATCAATTAGAGGTTTTCAAAAGGGGTTTTGAATTTGTTGAACGGAAAATTAAATTAGAGAATTTATATGATTTAAATAAAATCTTGGCTGGGAGAAGATTAATTGGAAGTTTTATCCTTGTTAGAATTTTATCAAAAGCAATTAATTATTAGTCATTATTTTAATTTAGTTAGCCCTCAACGAATGAAGGAAAGTCAAATTAAAAATCAACTTCTATTCACAAGTCCTAATCCTCTCCCTTGGGAAGGATTAAAGTTAGTGATTCACAAGTCAACCAACAATAAACTAATTACAATTGAACTCTTGAGTATTCTAACTCAAGGTTCTCCTTTTAATCATCTCCCAATCAAGTTGGAAAACTACTCACTCATCATAATTATAGACTTCACAAAATCAATGGGGAAAATAAGAGAAGACATAATAAATAATACTAAAAGAGATTAATTAAAAGTAGAAATAGTTCTTTATTAATAACTTATGAAAATAATCCAATGTTAACTCTGGAGGAATTAAGAATATGGAAGAATAAAGGAAAAGTAAATAATAAACTGTAGTGATTAGTACCGGAGGTAGACTCTTCTCAAAAGCTAAAGCCAAAATCTTCAAAATCCTAATTTATGAATGTTCAAGTAAGAAAACCTAAGAGAGGAGTAAATCCAGATCTAAAAAACTTGAAATCGTGCGGAATGAATTGTTTGTTTTTGTCTCTGCATGTTCCCTGGCTCTAATCTGTGTTTCTGGGCCGAAAGTCAGAAACTCTGCCAGCGACTTTTGTAATTCTACAGATCGCGCACGTTACGCGGCCGTGTCGTCCATGCGATCGCATCACTCAGCGTCTCTTATACCACGCGTGCGCGTTGATGAGCGGATATTTTATACGCTTTTTGGGGGTAATTTCATGTAGATTTTAGCATGTTTTAAATTAGTTTTAGTAGAATATTATTAGTTTTTAGGCAAAAATCATATTTCTGGACTTTACTATGAGTTTGTGTGTTTTTCTGTGATTTTAGGTATTTTCTGGCTGAAATTGAGGGAGCTGAGCAAAAATCTGAGTTAGGCTGAAAAAGGACTACTGATGCTGTTGGATCCTGACCTCTCTGCACTCGGAATGGATTTTTTGGAGCTACAGGAGTCCAATTGACGCGCTCTCAATTGGTTGGAAAGTAGACATCCAGGGCTTTCCAGCAATATATAATAGTTCATACTTTGCGCGAAGATAGATGACGTAAACTGGCATTCAACGCCAGTTTCATGCTGCTGTCTGGCGTCCAGCGCCAGAAACAGGTTACAAGTTGGAGTTCAGCGCCCAAAACACGTTACAACCTGGCGTTCAACTCCAGAAACAGCCCAAGCACGTGAGAAGCTTTAGTCTCAGCCCCAGCACACACCAAGTGGGTCCCAGAAGTGGATTTCTGCACCAATTATCTTAGTTTACTCATTTTTTGTAAACCTAGGTTACTAGTTTACTATTTAAACAACTTTTAGAGACTTATCTTGTACCTCATGACATTTTAGATCTGAAATTTGTACCTTTTGGCAGCATGAGTCTCTAAACTCCATTGTTGGGGGTGAGGAGCTCTGCAGCATCTCGATGAATTAATGCAATTACTTTTGTTTTCCATTCAAACACGCTTGTTCCTATCCAAGATGTTCATTCGCGCTTAAACATGAAGAAGGTGATAATCCGTGACACTCATCACCTTCCTCAAATCCATGAACATGTGCCCGACAACCACCTCCGTTCTACATCAGGTTGAATGAGCTTCTCTTAGATTCCTTAATCAGAATCTTCGTGGTATAAGCTAGAATTGATGGCGGCCACTCTTGAGGATCCGGAAAGTCTAAACCTTGTCTGTGGTATTCCGAGTAGGATTCAAGGATTGAATGGCTGTGACGAGCTTCAAACTCGCGATTGCTGGGCATGATGACAAACGCAAAAGGATCAATGGATCCTATTCCAACACGATCGAGAACCAACAGCTGATTAGCCGTGCTGTGACAGAGCATCTGGACCGTTTTCACTGAGAGGATTGGAGGTAGCCACTGACAATGGTGACACCCTACATACAGCTTGCCATGGAAGGAGCCTTGCGTGTGGAAAAGGATTTCAAGGAAGAGTTGAAGTTCAGAGGACAAAGCATCTCCAAAACCCCAACATATTCTCCATTAATAAAGTAACAATTACTTATTCTAAACACTTTTACTTCTTACAATTAAATCCAAATAACCTTGTTGACATCCTGACTAAGATTAATAAAACAAACATAGCTTGCTTCAAACCAATAATCTCCGTGGGATCGACCCTTACTCACGTAAGGTATTACTTGGACGACCCAGTGCACTTGCTGGTTAGTTGTACGGATTGCAAATTCGTGCACCAAGTTTTTGGCGCCGTTGTCGGGGATTGTTCGAGTTTGAACAACTAAAGGTTTATTTTATTTCTTAGATTAGGAAGATTTTGGCAATTGGGTTAGAGTCTTTTATTTTCTTTTCAAAAATATTATTTTTCTTTATTAATTTTTTATTTTTCTTTGAGTCTAGTGTCTTGTTATAAGTTTGGTGTCAATTGCATATTTTATATTTTTCTTTAAAATTTTCGTATTAGTGTTCTTTATTCTTCCTTGATCTTCAAGTTGTTCTTGTTTATTTTTCTTGTTTGATCTTTAATTTTTCTTGTTCTGTGTCTTTTCTTGTTTCACTTGTGTTCTTTTTAAAGCATTAATCTTCCAAAAGGAATATACCTATTTAGAACAAGTGTTACATTTACTCCTAATTGGCTAGAGCGTTGGTCTATGTTCTTGGCAATTGGGCATCTTCTTTTTTTTAAAATCTTTTTTCAAAAATAATTTTTCTTGATTTAATCTTGTGCCAAACTTTAAGTTTGGTGTTTTCTTGTTAATCTTTTCATAATTTTCGAAAATTTTATTAAAGTCTTCTAAAAATTTTAAGTTTGGTGTTCTTTCTTTTGTTCTTGGTGTTCTTGTGAATCTTCAAGGTGTTCTTGAGTCTTTCTTGTGTTTTGATCTTAAAATTTTTATGTTTGGTGTTCCTTGGTGTTTTCCTCCAAAATTTTCGAAAATAAGGAGCATTAGATCTAAAAATTTTTAGTCTTGTGTCTTTTATATGCTTTTCTCTTTCATCAAAAAATTCAAAATTCAAAAAAAATATCTTTTCTAACTAATTTTAAACTATATTTTCGAAATTTTTATATAAAAATTCAGATTTCAATTTCAAAATTTTTCAATTCTTATCTTTTTAAGTTTTTTTTTTAAAAAAAAGATATTTTTAATATATATTTTATTACCTTTTTCAAAAATATCCTAACCACTTTCTCTTTTTCCTCAAATTTTTCGAAAATCTTCATAAACTTTTTCAAATTTTTATAAATTTTAATTTTTAATTTTCTTTCTTTATTTATTTTATTTTTATTTCGGTTTTTATTTTATTTTATTATTTCAAAAATTATTCTTATAATAAAATAGACAATATCAACATCCATACCATCTCCGTTGCTCCATCATGGAACTAAGAGGAAATTAACAGTCCAGGAGGACTCTGGGGTCATATGCTAACCCCACTACTGCTTCATATGGGAGTAGTACCTGTATACCCTCCATTGGAGTTAGTAGCTTTGAGTTGAATCCTCATCTCATTATCATGGTGCAGCAAAGATGCCAGTATTCCGGTCTTCCACATGAAGAACCTACAGAGTTTCTGGCACAATTTTTACAAATTGCTGACACAGTACATGATAAGGAAGTAGATCAAGATGTCTACAGATTATTACTATTTCCATTTGCTGTAAAAGATCAAGCTAAGAGGTGGTTAAATAACCAACCTAAGAACAACATAAGGACATGGAAACAGCTGTCAGAAAAATTCCTGAATCACTATTTTCCTCCAAAACGGATGACACAGCTAAGGATGAGCATCCAAGGCTTCAAACAAGGAGATAATGAATCTCTTTATGATGCTTGGGAGAGATACAGAGAGATGCTGAGAAAATGCCCCTCTGAAATGTTTTCAGACTGGGTGCAATTAGACATCTTCTACTATGGGCTTACAGAAAAAGCTCAGATTTCTCTAGATCACTCAGCTGGTGGATCTATACATATGAGAAAAACAATTGAAGAAGCTCAAGAGCTTATTGATACAGTTGCCAGAAATCAGCATCTGTACTTAAGCAGTGAATCTTCCATGAAAGAAGAAGCTAAAACAGTAACTGTTGAACTCAGTCCTGTAGATCAGGCTAATGAATTCAATCAGCAATTAGACTTTCTAACAAAACAGCTAGCCGAGTTCAAGGAGATATTACAAGAAACAAGAATGGCTAATATGAATATGGAAGTACAGTTGAAGCAAACAGAAAAGCAACTGTCAAAATAAATAACAGAAGAATGCCAAACAGTTCAATTAAGAAGTGGGAAAACATTAAATACCTCACTTCAAAGCAGCAGGAAGCCAAGAAATGAACAAATGGCTACTCAAAATCCCTCTGAGGACAATCAAAGCCCAAAGAGGAATAATGCTGGCACTAAACACCCAAACCATGCTCATTCCTGGCGTTCAACGCCAGAAACAAGCAAGGGTTTGGCGTTGAACGCCTAAAGGGAGCACAGTTCTGGCATTCAGACGCTAGAAACAGGTAAGGAGCTGGCGTCTAACGCCACTCCAGCTTCCACCCTTGGTATTCAAACACCAGTGGGGGATCAGTCATATACAAGTGCTGATAACAACTCTTCTAAAAGGGCTTCCCAACCCACTTCTGTAGGTAGTAAACCTGCAGCAACTAAGGTTGATGAGTATAAAGCCAAAATGCCTTATCCCCAAAAACTCCGCCAAGCGGAACAGGATAAGCAATTTACCCGCTTTGTAGACTATCTAAGGACTCTTGAAATAAAGATTCTGTTTGTAGAAGCACTTGAGCAAATACCTTCTTATGCTAAGTTCATGAAGGAAATCTTAAGTCATAAGAAGGATTGGAGGGAGACTGAAAAAGTTTACCTCACTGAAGAATGCAGTGCAGTCATTCTGAAAAGCTTACCTGAGAAGCTTAAAGATCCCGGGAGCTTCATGATACCATGCACATTAGAGGGTAATTGCACCAAGCAAGCTCTATGTGACCTTGGGGCAAGTATCAACCTAATACCTGCATCTATTATCACAAAGCTTGGTTTGACTGAAGAAGTCAAACCAACCCGGATATGTCTTCAACTTGCTGATGGCTCCATTAAATACCCATCAGGCGTGATTGAAGACATGATTGTCAAGGTTGGGCCGTTTGCCTTTCCTACTGACTTTGTGGTGCTGGAAATGGAGGAGTACAAGAGTGCAACTCTCATTCTAGGAAGACCTTTCCTAGCAACTGGCCGAACCCTCATTGACGTCCAAAAAGGGGAAGTAACCCTGAGAGTCAATGAGGAGGAGTTCAAGTTGAATGTTGTCAAAGCTATGCAACATCCAGACACCCCAAATGACTGCATGAGTGTTGATATCATTGATTCTCTAGTAAGAGAGGTCAATATGGCTGAGAGTCTCGAATCAGAGCTAGAGGACATCTTTAAAGATGTTCAGCCTGATTTGGAGGAATCAGAGAGAATAATAGAACCTCTGAAAATCCCTCAGGAAGAGGAGAAACCTCCTAAACCCGAGCTCAAACCATTACCACCATCCCTAAAATATGCATTTCTGGGAGAAGGTGATACCTTTCCTATAATCATAAGCTCTACCTTAGAGCCACAGGAAGAGGAAGCACTAATTCAAGTGCTAAGGACACACAAGACAGCTCTTGGGTGGTCCATCAGTGATCTTAAGGGCATTAGCCCAGCCAGATGCATGCACAAGATCCTATTGGAGGGTGATGCCAAGCCAGTGGTCCAACCACAAAGGCGGCTGAATCCAGCCATAAAGGAAGTGGTGCAGAAGGAGGTCACTAAATTACTAGAGGCTGGGATTATTTATCCTATTTCTGACAGCCCCTGGGTAAGCCCTGTCCAAGTCGTCCCTAAGAAGGGAGGCATGACAGTGGTTCATAATGAAAAAAATGAACTGGTTCCTACAAGAACAGTTACAGGGTGGCGTATGTGTATTGATTATAGAAGGCTCAATGCAGCCACCAGAAAGGATCATTTTCCTTTACCATTCATAGACCAGATGCTAGAAAGAAGAGCAGGTCATGAATACTACTGCTTCCTGGATGGATATTCAGGTTATAATCAAATTGCAGTAGATCCCCAGGATCAAGAGAAAACGACATTCACATGTCCATCTGGAGTATTTGCATACAGAAGGATGCCCTTTGGCCTGTGCAATGCACATGCAACCTTTCAGAGGTGCATGCTCTCAATTTTCTCTGATATGGTGGAAAAATTTCTGGAAGTTTTCATGGATGACTTTTCAGTATTTGGAGACTCATTCAGCTCCTGTCTTGACCATCTAGCATTTGTTCTAAAGAGATGCCAAGAGACCAACCTAGTTTTAAACTGGGAGAAATGTCACTTTATGGTGACTGAAGGAATTGTCCTTGGGCACAAAATCTCGAACAAAGGAATAGAGGTGGATCAAGCTAAGGTAGAGGTAATTGAAAAATTACCACCACCAGCCAATGTTAAGGCAATCAGAAGCTTTCTGGGGCATGCAGGATTCTATAGGAGGTTTATAAAGGACTTCTCAAAAATCGCCAAACCTCTAAGTAATCTGCTAGCTGCTGACACACCATTTATCTTTGATAAGGAGTGTCTGCAGGCGTTTGAGACCCTGAAAGCTAAGCTGGTCGCAGCACCAGTCATCGCTGCACCAGACTGGACATTACTATTTGAATTGATGTGTGATGCCATTGACCATGCCATTGGTGCAGTATTGGGACAGAGGCATGACAAGCTTCTGCACGTCATTTACTATGCCAGTCGTGTTTTAAATGACGCACAGAAGAATTACACAACCACAGAAAAAGAGCTGCTTGCAGTGGTTTACGCCATTGACAAGTTCAGATCCTATTTGGTAGGATCAAAAGTGATTGTGTACACTTATCATGCTGCTCTTAAATATCTACTCACAAAGCAGGATTCAAAACCCAGACTCATCAGATGGGTGTTGCTTCTGCAAGAGTTTGATATAGAAATAAGAGACAGAAAAGGGACAGAAAACCAAGTAGCAGATCACCTTTCCCGAATAGAACCAGTAGAAGGGGCGTCCCTCCCTCTCACTGAGATCTCTGAGACCTTTCCGGATGAGCAACTCTTTGCCATCCAGGAAGTGCCATGGTTTGTAGACATTGCAAACTACAAGGCAGTAAGATTCATACCCAAAGAGTATAGTAGGCAGCAATCAAAGAAGTTGATCACATATGCAAAGTACTATCTTTGGGATGAACCATATCTCTTCAAGAGATGTGCAGACGGAGTAATCCGTAGATGTGTGCCTAAAGAAGAAGCACAGAGAATCCTATGGCATTGCCATGGATCACAGTATGGAGGACATTTTGGAAGTGAGCGAACAGCCATAAGAGTCCTCCAATGTGGCTTCTACTGGCCTACTCTCTATAAAGATTTCCGAGCGTTTGTGCTTAATTGTGATAGTTGCCAAAGATATGGCAATCTGCCTCACAGTTATGCCATGCCTCAACAAGGGATCTTGGAGATTGAGTTGTTTGATGTATGGGGCATTGACTTCATGGGACCTTTTCCACCATCATAACTCAAACACTTATATTCTGGTGGCAGTGGATTATGTATCCAAATGGGTGGAAGCTATTGCAACACCTACTAATGACACTAAAACAGTGTTAAAATTCCTCCAGAAACACATCTTCAGCAGATTTGGTACCCCTAGAGTATTAATCAGTGATGGGGGCACTCATTTCTGCAATAAACAACTTTACTCTGCTTTGGTTCGTTATGGAGTTAGCCACTGGGTAGCCACTCCATATCATCCACAGACAAATGGGCAAGCTGAAGTCTCTAATAGAGAACTTAAAAGAATCTTGGAACGGACTGTCATTAACCGTAAAAGGGACTGGGCAAGAAGCTTAGATGATGCTCTGTGGGCATACAGAACAGCATTCAAGACTCCTATAGGGACCTCTCCATACCAGCTTGTGTATGGAAAGGCATGTCACTTGCCAGTGGAACTGGAACATAAGACCTACTGGGCAACCAGATTCCTGAACCTTGATGCCAAGTTAGCTGGAGAAAAACGATTGCTTCAGTTAAATGAGCTAGAGGAATTTAGACTCAATGCTTTCGAGAATGCAAAAATTTATAAAGAGAAAGCAAAAAGATGGCATGATAAGAAATTGTCATCCAGAGTCTTTGAGCCGGGGCAGAAAGTTCTGCTATTTAATTCTAGGCTTAAATTATTCCCCGGGAAATTAAAATCCCGGTGGAGAGGTCCATATGTAATTACAAGTGTATCACCATATGGATACGTAGAGCTTCAGGATAATGACTCTAACAAAAAGTTAATTGTTAATGGACAGAGAGTTAAACATTATCTTGAAAGCAATTTTGAGCAAGAATGCTCAAAACTGAGACTTAATTAAAGCTCAATAGTCCAGCTAATGACATTAAAGAAGCGCTTGCTGGGAGGCAACCCAGCCATTCACAAAATTTAATTTTATTTGTTTTTGTTAATTAATTGATTTTTACATGTATATGTCAAAGTATCTTCAAAGTAAAAAAGCAATTGATTGAATTCACAAAGTTACAAGGGAATTTGGAAGCTCACTGGCGTGAAAAAGCCAGTAAGAAATGTTTTGGGCGTTGAACGCCCAAAAGAAGCATCCACTGGGCGTTCAACGCCAGTAAAGATAGCCATATGGGCATTGAACGCCAGAAAGGAGCATCTTCTGGGCGTTGAACGCCAGAAAGAAGCTTCTTCTGGGCATTTAACGCCAGAATTACAGCATCCTGGGTGTTTAGAAAAACGCCCAGTGATAAAGGACTTCCTGGCGTTCAACACCAGAAAGAAGCAACAGCTGGGCATTGAACGCCCAGGAGAAGCAGCAATTGGGCGTTAAACGCCCAAAACATGCAGCATTTGGGCGTTTAACGCCAGGATGGTGGGGAGGAGGTAAAATTCATTTTCTTTTACAAATTTTCTAATTTTTTATGTTTCAAATCATGATTTCTTGCATAAACATGTTTCAAAATGTCATCCTTCAAATCAAAATAGTTTTCTAAGAACCCTAATTTCTAAAATCCCTTTTTCAAAAATAATATAGCTTCATACATAAACATAAACCTTTTTCCAATCCAATCCAACTCTTTTTCCAATTTCTTTTCAAACTTAATTATCTTTTAAAATCTTTTTCAAATTATAAATTTCAAATTTATTTTTAAATATCATTCATATCTTTTTAAATTATACCCTTTTCTTGTCATATTTATCTTTTATAAATCATATCTTTTATCCTATATCCTTTCTTATTTTCGAAAACCCACCCCCTCCCTTTAAATCCACTTTCGGCACCCCTCTCCTCATCCACCATTCCACACCTGCTCTCCTTCTATCCCTCTTCTCTCTTTTCTTTTGCTTGAGGACAAGCAAACCTCTAAGTTTGGTGTGCTTATCCGTGATCACAAAAACATACTCACTTTGATCATGGCCCCTAAAGGAAAACAACCCAACCCAAGAGGTAAGAAAGAAAATATTCCAAAACCACTTTGGAATCAAGGGAAGTTCTTAACTAAAGAACATTCAGACCATTACTACAAAATAATGAGTCTAAGATCAGTGATCCCGGAAGTCAAGTTCGATCTGAAAGAAGATGAATATCCGGAGATCCAAGAACAAATTCGAAATAAGAATTGGGAAATCCTAGCTAATCCTGAAACGAAAGTGGAAAGGAATATGGTTCAGGAGTTCTATGCAAATCTATGGCAGACAGACAGGCAAAGAATAATTGGAGCTGCCCAGATTGTTCACACCCATCCTGACAAAATCAAGGAGATCTTTAAGCTTCCTCAATTGAAGGATGACCCAGACTCCTTTAATAGGAGAATGATGAGGGTAAACAAAGGCCTGGACAAGATTCTAGAGGATATATGCATCCCTGAAGCCAGGTGGACCACCAGCAACCGTTCTGAAGTTACTGTTAAAAGAGCAATGATGATTCACTGCATCATGTTGGGAAAAGAAGTAGAAGTCCATCAACTGATCTCGTGTGAACTATACAAAATAGCAAACAAGAATTCCAAGGACACCAGATTGGCCTATCCAAGCTTAATTTCTATGCTCTGCAGAGATGCCGGAGTGAAGATGGGAATAATAGAATATATTTCAGTTGAGAGGCCAATCACTAAAATATCAATGGAAAGACAACAGCTGCAGGATGATCCAATCAAGAGGAGAGCACAAGAAGTCCTCCCAGAACTTCCTCAATTCGAATATTGGGAACATCTCGAAGCATCTATTTCCAAATTGCAAGAAGCTATGAACCAAATAAAGGAATAACAGAACAATCAAAGTAGCATGCTTTGCAAACTGCTTAAGGAACAAGAAGAGCAAGGGCGTGATTTAAGGGAGCTGAAGCGCTAGAAATTAATCCTTGAAGGACCAAGCACCCCACAGATCAAAGGAACATCCACTTTCCAAAACACAGGTTGTTGAGTTCTAATTTTAGCTTTAACTCTGTGATAGTGTTATTTTAGAAATTTACCTTAGAAGTTATTGATGTGTGGAAAACGATCCAACACAAAACTCACCGGCAAGTGTACCGGGTCGCATCAAGTAATAAAACTCACGGGAGTGAGGTCGATCCCACAGGGATTGAAGGATTGAGAAATTTTAGTTCGGTGGTTGATTTAGTCAAGCGAATCAAGTATTGGTTGAGTGATTTTGTATCCAACAGTAAGTAAACAGCAGAAAATATAAAGGGAGAGGGGTGAATTGCAGAAATTAAAGAGAACTGAAAGTAAAAGAGCTGAATCTTAAAGAACAAGAAATTAAATGACTGAAACTTAAAGTGCAAGAAATATAAATTGCAGTAACTTAAAGTGCAAGAAATATAAATTGCTTGAATGCAAAAGGGAGTTGAGGATTGGGAATTCAGAATTTAAGCAAGGGAAATTAAAGTGCAGCAATTATCAAAGCAAGAGACGATTTGAATTCGGTTAGATCTCAAACAGAAAGGGAAATTAAATTGCAGTAGGGGTTCACAGAAGAACCAAAAGGGAAAATGGGATCTCAGGACTCCAGAGACTAGATAGCAAAGTCTAGATCTCAATTGCCTTCCCAGATCCAAGTTCACAAAGCAATTAACAAGAAATTAAAGAAGAAGCAGTAAAGGAAATGTAATTGAACTCAATTATGCAGAAGAGAAATTAAAGAGATCTTAAATAGAGATTGAGACAGAAATTCCTCAATTCTTCACACCCAAGACTCAAACAAGAAAAGTAAAAATGCTCAAGCAAGAACAAGGAAGAAGAGAGATCAATTCTCCTTCCCAATTCTCTCAATTCTCAGTTCAAAGCTCTCAGAGAAAATGAAGTTTCAAAATGTAAAAATTCTAAAATCAAAAGAAGGTTTTTAATTACATCAAACTATCTCCTATTTATACACTTTCTATTCTTGGATTTTGGAATTTCGATGGGCTTTTGATTTTGTGAAGAAATGAATTAAATTGGATTTTTAATCCAATTTTCAGCCCATGAGAAAGTAGCTTCCAGGAGGCTGCCCTGCCCTTGTGGAGGGCAGAGCAGGAAATGGTGCATGCGGCCTCATTGCGTGCGTGCTTGGTGTGGGTGATGCGTCAGGATGCTGCCCTGCCCTTGTGGAGGGCAGGGCAGAGTTGCCATGGTGCGCCAAGTGCTGCCCATGCATGCGTGCTGCTGGCCGAGTGCTCAAGTCCTTGCCGTGCCAAAATGCTGCGCCATGCACCAAGAAATGCTGCCCTGCCCTTGTGGAGGGCAGGGCAATGTGCCAATGGTGAAGTCCCACGTTCAAAACTCGGTAGAGGCACATGCTGCTCCTTTTTCCTTGGTTTTCTTGGCACCAAAGTAACGCCTAGTTCCTTGCTTCCTCATGGTGCCGTGTACGATTCTTGGAGATTGAAAGCAAGCCAATTTTTGCTTGTTTTCTTTGTGTTTGAGCGCTACTCCTTTCCTCTTTGTTATTGGGTTCGAAACCCATAGGAATCACTAGGAAGCAATTTCCTTTGAAATATTCTTGGATGAAGCCCGATATTGCTCTTGAGGAGGGCAGGGCAGAGTTTTTGCTTCCTTTGGTCCTTGGCATCAAATTGTGCTCCGCCCTTGTTGTGGGCAGGGCAGTGATGCTTTTCAAGGCTTGGTTCAATATGCTGCTCTCCTGGAGGGCAGTGTGCTCTTGTGGAGGGCAGTGTTTGCCTCCTCCTTCTATGTTGCACCACATTTCTCATTTCTTGGCCACACTTCTTAAGCCACGTTTTTCTTCTTTTCTTCCTTTCTTCACCTACAAGAAACCAAAACAACCAATCAAAGTATCTCTAAACTCATAAGGTTTATAATTCATTAAAAATCAATTAATTCTTGCTCAAACCTCATGATTTAGCATCAATTTAATGGTGGTTGTTTGATTTAAAGAAGTTATGCATTTTCATTCCAAATTACTTACTTAGGATGCAAGAAAGTGTATAAAGACTAGTAAAACAAGTGAATTTAGCTTGAAAAATGGGTATATGATGACCTGTCATCACAACACCAAACTTAATTCTTGCTTGTCCCCAAGCAAGCATCAAAACTAAGAGAAAATGAAATGAACAAGAAGAGCAAACATATCCTTATTAGGCATATAGCAGAACTTGATTCATGGAGTTTTTATGCAGACAATGATAACTCAAGTTATTGTTTGCTGTTACATAATATACATTTTTCATCAAAGGCTTACTAAACTTGCTGTTATAAGATTTACTCTTTACTTGCTCCCTTGCTAACTTTTCTTTTCTCATTTTGCTTAACAAGCTTATTATTCTTTGAAGGCTTGGTGTCAAATGTTGCAGTAGTAGCCTTTGGCTTTATTTTTACTCAACATCTTTCCACCACAGACACATGGCTCACTATTTCCTCCTAGGATCATTGATGCCCAGCATCTCTTTGGATAACTAAATGTTCTGTATCTAGGTTGCTCTTTATTGTGGACTTTCAATTGGCCATCCCAAATCAGTTGATCTAAGTGACCGGGTTTTGAAATACCCCTCAGAATTTACTTGTCCAAGCATATCCTAGTACAAGAACACCACAGGCATGTGTCCTAGGGTCCAAGCTATTGGTGTCCAGCCTTTATTCTTTGTTTTTCTTGCCACATTGGCTTTTTTTACTTCCTTTTCTTTCTGTTTTATTTTTGTTCTCAAGGGCTTTTTCTTTACTGATAGGAACCTTTATGACAGCAAGCTAGCTCACACTTCAATGAAAATTATATTATGCAGCAATTATTTCATGAGTTATGCATTTAATCAAACACATATACCACCATTAACTTCCATTCTAACTTATGCAACATTGGATATTTACTTTCTAATTCAAACCATTCTCTTTTATTCAAGCATATGGGAAACAAACAAAATTTAAAGCTAAGTGATGAATGACAAGCACTTATGCAAATAAGCATTCTTAACAAACAATTCCACTTATAAACACTTTAGCAGGACATACAATGGTTTCCAGATTCAAAACACTTCACAGCAGCAAGGATTAAGTTTAGATACAACCTTTGAAGTTGCAGCCCTTTGATTCTTCCTTCTGTTGTGTTCTCTTTGAGTTAAGATGCATAATATCCTCAATTGTTGACTCATGTCCTGCATAATTCTCAAAGTTGCTTGCTTCTCAAGCCCTTAATTACATGGTTAGTATGCATAAATTGAGTGTGGCTCTTGGATTTATTTTGGTGTTGGAGACACCAAACTTAATTACTTGCCACTGCCTCTGATGCAACAAGTTAACCATATGTGAAACCTTGTGTCCTTGCTAAAGGTTATGGAATTAAAGCTAGAAAGCAGTTAAATGGTTGGATAATTTGTTTGATTGCTTGGAGCTAGCATTATGCAAAAGGTGAGAATGTGCTTTTAAATGAGATTTTTGGTGGAACACCAAACTTAGAATCTTTCATTCTCCCTTAAATTGTTTTGGTGTGCAACACCAAACCTAGCTCCTTGCAATGCATACCAATTATTCAACATTTTTATTGAAAAAGCTATGAAAAGAAAACTACCTCAGGTTGGGTTGCCTCCCAACAAGCGCTTCTTTATTGTCACTAGCTTGACATTGAACTCCCTTTAGGGTGGTTGATGCTGGAGATGTCTCAACTTGTCCCCTCTCACTGTAAGCTTTCTCTGCATGCCTTGATGCTCAATTTCAATGTGCTCAAGAGAGAGTACTTGGTTGACAGTGTAATGATCTTCTGTTCCCAGCTGTTGATATACTAGTTGCACCTTGTCACCTTTGGAAAATCCTTCAGTTGGGATTTTCTTATTCTTCCACCCTTTGTAAACCTTCTTCTTGTTCTTCATCTTTTTCTTTCTTGTTGATCTTTCTCCCTTGACAGTGACTTGAGTTGTGATACCTCCCTTTTTGTTTATCATCCCGGCTTCTTTTTGAATTCCTTTTCCTTCTTGTACCTGCTCATTTTTCTGTTCTACTGTATTGTTGGTTGCTTGCTTTGGAAGAGAGTCACTACTTGTCTTACTTGTTCCTTCATTACTCTGTGATTCTGGAAATACTTTCAGGGTGATGCTTTCTTCATGCATCCTGAGGGTTAGCTCTCCCTGCTCTATATCTATAATGGCTCTAGCAGTGGCCAAAAATGGTCGACCAAGTATTATGGAGTCATTCTCATTCTCTGCTAAATCTAGGATCACAAAGTCTGCAGGAAAGATGAACTTGTCAACCTTAACTAAAAGGTTTTCAATCAACCCTTTAGGATATACCACTGATTGGTCCACCAATTCCAAGGACATCTGTATTGGTTTCACCTCTCCTATGCCAAGCTTTTTCACTAAAGAGGATGAAATTAGATTTATGCTTGCTCCTAAGTCACACATCCCCTTGTCGATGAATATACTTCCAATAGTGCAAGGTAGGAAGAAACCTCCAGGATCTTCAAGCTTGGGAGGAAGTCCTTTTCTAATTAGTGCACTGCATTCTTCAGTGAGCATTACAGCCTCCTTCTCATTCCAACTCCTCTTCTTGTTGATGAGCTCCTTTAGGAACTTGGCATATAGAGGCATTTGCTCCAATGCCTCAGCCAAGGGTATGTTAATCTCTAGCTTCTTGAAAGTCTCAAGGAATTTGTGGAAGTGTTGGTTCATTGCTTCTTTTTGGAATCTCTGTGGATAAGGTAGTGGAGATGTACGACTCTTCTCCACTTGCTGCTGTTTTGGATTTGGTTCTTCCATGATCTGCTTTCCCTTCTTTAAATTATGTGGTTGGTTGTTCTCTTCTGTGAGCTTTTCTGGGACATTCTTGCTTGTTATGTCCTTGTTGTTAGCTCCATCTTTCTCTGTTGGCTCTTTGTCATTCTCCATGAGTTTCTTGGTTGCTCCTTGGTTGCCATCTACCAATGTCCTTCCACTCCTTAATCGCACAGCTTTGCATTCTTCTTTTGGATTAGGAATGGTGTCACTTGGTAGTGAGCTTGAAGGTTTCTCAATAGAAATCTACTTGGAGATCTGTCCAATCTGTCTTTCTAGGCTCTTCATGGAAGCTTCTTGGTTCTTTGTTATCAATTCTTTGTTCTTCATCATCTTCTCCATGAGCATCTCCAGATTAGTAATCCTTTGAGAATCTTGTGAGATTGGTTGGTTTTGGGTGTTGATGGATGATGGTAAGTATTTTGGTTAGTTGGTTGGTTATTGGGTGGATAATGGTTAGAGTTGGGATAATTATTTTGGGGTTTTCTGTAAAAGTTTTGGTTAGTTGGCTGCTGGTTGTGATTTTGGTTGTTTCTTGGAGTGTTTTGAGCTGAGTTTCTTTGCCATGGTTGTTGGTTTTGGTTGTGGTTGTCTCCCTACCTAAGGTTTGGGTGGTTCTTCCAAGATGGATTGTAGGTGTCACCATACACTTCATTTGATCCAGAATTTTGGTTGTTCATATAGTGCACTTGCTCTTGTTGCTGTTCTTCTTGGTTCTCTTCATTCTGCCCCCAAGGAGTTGATGGTTGGCTTGTGGCACTCACTGATGCAACCTGAAGGCTATTAATTCTCTTGGCCATTTGCTCAAATTGTTGCTGAATCTGCTGCTGCATCACTTTGTGTTGAGCCAAAATTGAGTCCACTCCTTCCAGTTCCATTACTCCTCTTCTTTGTGACGGTTGGCGTTGCCTTTGATGAGCAAAGAAATACTGATTGTTAGCCACCATGTCAATGAGATTTTGAGCTTCTTCTGTAGTTTTCATCAGTTGCAATGATCCTCCAGCTGAGTGATCAAGTGCCTCTTGAGCCTTTAGAGTGAGCCCTTCATAGAAGTTCTGTAGCTTGTCCCACTCAGTGAACATCTCTGGTGGATATTTTCTTAGCAGCGCCTTATATCTTTCCCATGCCTCATATAAATTTTCAGCATCCATTTGAGTGAATGTCTGCACCTCAGTCTTCAATCTTATGATCCTTTGAGGGGGATAAAATTTAGCCAGAAACTTGGTTACCAAATCATCCCAATTGTTGATGCTGTCTCTTGGGAAGGATTCCAACCATTGAGTGGCTTTGTCTCTGAGAGAGAATGGAAAGAGTAGTAGCTTGTAGCTGTCAGGAGGTACACCATTGGTTTTGACCGTGTCACAAATCCTCAAGAAGGTAGATAAGTGTTGATTGGGGTCTTCAAGTGGTCCTCCTCCATAGGAGCAATTATTTTGAACTAGAGTGATAAGTTGTGACTTTAGTTCAAAATTGTTTGCATTGACATTTGGAGTTAAGATGCTGCTTCCACAATGTCTGGGATTTGCAAATGTGTAGGAGGCCAAAACTCTCCTCTGTGGTGGATTGTTGTTGTTGTTAGCTACTCCTCCTGGTGGATTGGTTGAATGTTCCTCCATGTCTTGAAATTCTTCTTCTGACTCCTCCTCTCCAACAATGTTTTTCCCTCTTTCAGCTCTTCTTAATCTCCTGAGGGTTCGTTCGTCTTGTTCATGAAAGATGGGTGTAGCTCTTCTTGTATCTGTCATATAAACAAAACATAAGAAACACACAAAACCAGTGACACTTCAATCTATTGCTAGAGTGAAGTTTTAGTTAGTTTAAGCAAAAATTCAAACAGTTAGTAGGTCAAATAAAAAAAATGAAAGAAACAGAAAAGAAAAAGTGCTTGATCTAGACCTCCACTTCACTTAATCATTGTCAATCTATTTCAATCCCCGGCAACGGCGCCAAAAACTTGATGTGTGGAAAACGATCCAACACAAAACTCACCGGCAAGTGTACCGGGTCGCATCAAGTAATAAAACTCACGGGAGTGAGGTCGATCCCACAGGGATTGAAGGATTGAGCAATTTTAGTTCGGTGGTTGATTTAGTCAAGCGAATCAAGTATTGGTTGAGTGATTTTGTATCCAACAGTAAGTAAACAGCAGAAAATGTAAAGGGAGAGGGGTGAATTGCAAAAATTAAAGAGAACTGAAAGTAAAAGAGCTGAATCTTAAATAACAAGAAATTAAATGACTGAAACTTAAAGTGCAAGAAATATAAATTGCAGTAACTTAAAGTGCAAGAAATATAAATTGCTTGAATGAAAAAGGGAGTTGAGGACTGGGAATTCAGAATTTAAGCAAGGAAAATTAAAGTGCAGCAATTATCAAAGCAAGAGACGATTTGAATTCAGTTAGATCTCAAACAGAAAGGGAAATTAAATTGCAGCAGGGGTTCACAGAAGAACCAAAAGGGGAAATGGGATCTCAGGACTCCAGAGACTAGATAGCAAAGTCTAGATCTCAATTGCCTTCCCAGATCCAAGTTCACAAAGCAATTAACAAGAAATTAAAGAAGAAGCAGTAAAGGAAATGTAATTGAACTCAATTATGTAGAAGAGAAATTAAAGAGATCTTAAATGGAGATTGAGACAGAAATTCCTCAATTCTTCACACCGAAGACTCAAACAAGAAAAGTAAAAATGCTCAAGCAAGAACAAGGAAGAAGAGAGATCAATTCTCCTTCCCAATTCTCTCAATTCTCAGTTCAAAGCTCTCAGAGAAAATGAAGTTTCAAAATGTAAAAATTCTAAAATCAAAAGAAGGTTTTTAATTACATCAAACTATCTCCTATTTATACACTTTCTATTCTTGGATTTTGGAATTTGGATGGGTGGTGGACGAAATTGTGATCACATCAATGTAGTATTCATTGTTGTTGTATGGAATCCTTATTATGGCACTTATGTGTGGACACAACTCCGTTCAACTAACCAGCAAGTGTACTGGGTCGTCCAAGTAATACCTTACGTGAGTAAGGGTCGATCCCACAGAGATTGTTGGTATGAAGCAAGCTATGGTCATCTTGTAAATCCCAGTCAGGAGGATAAAATTATGGAATTTAGAAAATCAAATATGATTAATAAAAATAAATAGAAAATAAAATGGATAGAGATACTTATGTAAATCAATAGTGGAAATTTCAGATAGGCGTATGGAGATGTTGTGCTCCTCTTGAATCTCTACTTTCTTATTACATTCATCATATCCTTCTTACTCCTTTCCATGGCAAGCTGTATGTAGGGCATCACTGTTGTCAATGGCTACATCCCATCCTCTCAGTGAAAACGTTCCTATGCTCTGTCACAGCACGGCTAATCATCTGTCGGTTCTCAATCAGGTTGGAATAGAATCCCTTGATTCTTTTGCGCTTGTCATCACGCCCAGCCTTCAGGAGTTTGAAGCTCGTCACAATCATTCAATCACAGAATCCTACTCGGAATACCATAGACAAGGTTTAGACTTTCCGGATCCTCATGAATGCCGCCATCTATCTAGCTTATACCACGAAGATTCTGTTGGGGAATCTAAGAGATATGCGCCCGGCCTAGAGTAGAACGGAAGTGGTTATCAGTCACGCGTGTTCATAGGTGAGAATGATGATGAGTGTCACGGATCATCACATTCATCAAAGTTAAGTGTAACGTATATCTTGGAATAAGAATAGAAGAGAATTGAATAGAAAGTAATAATAATTGTATTGAAACTTGAGGTACAGCAGAGCTCCACACCCTTAATCTATGGTGTGCAGAAACTCCACCGTTGAAGATACATAAGTGAAAGGTTCAGGCATGGCCGAATGGCCAGCCCCCATGGTCTAAGGACTAGGCGTCCAGAGATGTCTAATACACTAGTAAAAAGTCCTATTTATAATAAACTAGCTACTAGGGTTTACATGAGTAAGTAATTGATGCATAAATCCACTTCTGGGGCCCACTTGGTGTATGCTTGGGCTGAGCTTGATCTATCCACGAGCTAAGGCTTTTCTTGGAGTTGAACTCCAAGTTATAACGTGTTTTGGGCGTTCAACTCCGGATCATGACGTTTTTCTGGCGTTTAACTCCAGACAGCAGCATGTACTTGGCGTTCAACGCCAAGTTACGTCATCAATTTCCGAATAAAGTATGGACTATTATATATTTCTGGAACGCTCTGGATGTCTACTTTCCAACGTCGTTGAGAGCGCGCCAATCGGAGTTCTGTAGCTCCAGAAAATCCATTTTGAGTGCAGGGAGGTCAGATTCCAGCAGCATCACCAGTCCTTTTGTCAGCCTTTTTCAGAGTTTTGCTCAAGTCCCTCAATTTCAGCCAGAAATTACCTGAAATCACAGAAAAACACACAAACTCATAGTAAAGTCCAGAAATGTGAATTTAACATAAAAACTAATGAAAACATCCCTAAAAGTAGCTTGAACTTACTAAAAACTACCTAAAAACAATGCCAAAAAGCGTATAAATTATCCGCTCATCACAACACCAAACTTAAATTGTTGCTTGTCCCCAAGCAACTGAAAATCAATTAGGATAAAAAGAAGAGAATATACTATAAATTCCAGAATATCAATGAATATTAATTATAATTAGATGAGCGGGACTTGTAGCTTTTTGCTTCTGAACAGTTTTGGCATCTCACTTTTTCCTTTGAAGTTCAGAATGATTGGCTTCTCTAGGAACTTAGAATTTCGGATAGTGTTATTGACTTTCCTAGTTAAGCATGTTGATTCTTGAACACAACTACTTATGAGTCTTGGCCGTGGCCCTAAGCACTTTGTTTTCCAGTATTACCACCGGATACATAAATGCCACAGACACATAACTGGGTGAACCTTTTCAGATTGTGACTCAGCTTTGCTAGAGTCCCCAGTTAGTGGTGTCCAGAGCTCTTAAGCACACTCTTTTTTCTTTGGATCACGACTTTAACCACTCAGTCTCAAGCTTTTCACTTGGACCTTCATGACACAAGCACATGGTTAGGGACAGCTTGATTTAGCCGCTTAGGCCTGGATTTTATTTCCTTGGGCCCTCCTATCCATTGATGCTCAAAGCCTTGGATCCTTTTTACCCTTGCCTTTTGGTTTTAAGGGCTATTGACTTTTTCTGCTTGCTTTTTTTTCTATTATTTTTTTCTTTTTTTCGCCATTTTTTTTCGCAAGCTTTTGTGTTTCACTGCTTTTTCTTGCTTCAAGAATCAATTTCATGATTTTTCAGATCATCAATAACATTTCTCTTTGTTCATCATTCTTTCAAGAGCCAACAGTTTTAACATTCATAAACAACAAGATCAAAAATATGCACTGTTCAAGCATTCATTCAGAAAACAAAAAGTATTGTCACCACATCAATATAATTAAATTAAATTCAAGGATAAATTCGAAATTCATGTACTTCTTGTTCTTTTGAATTAAAATATTTTTCATTTAAGAGAGGTGAAGGATTAATGGATTTATTCATAACTTTAAGACATAGTTACTAACTACTAATGATCATGTAATAAAGACACAAGTATAGATAAACATATAACAAAAAAAATGAAAAGCAGAAGAAAAATTTAAGAACAAGGAATGAGTCCACCTTAGTGAGGGTGGCGCCTTCTTGAAGGACCATTGATGTCCTTGAGCTCTACTATGTCTCTGAATTGTTGTAATTTAGTTTCTCTTAGTTTCCTCTTCAGAGTCCTTTCAGGTTCTGGATCAGCTTCAACAAGAATGCCTTTTTCCTTGTTCCTGCTCATATGAAAGAGAAGAGGAAAAGAAAAGGAAGAGGAATCTTCTATGTCATAGTAAAGAGGATCCTTATTATTAGTAGAAGAAGAAAGGGGATAATGGAAGGAGAGGGATGAATAGTCTGTATAAAGAGTAAGGATAGGGGAGGTGATAAGAGATGAAAAGAAGTGTTAGTAAATAAATAAATAAATAAATAGAAGAAGATGAGAGATGGATTTTCGAAAATATTTTTGAAAAGGAGTTAGTAATTTCGAAAATTAAAGATGAATTAAAATTAAAATTAAAACTTGAAACAATTAGTTAATTAAAAAGAATTTTTTGAAAAAGAGGGAGGTATTTTCGAAAATTAGAGAGGGTAGTTAGGTGGTTTTGAAAAAGATAAGAAACAACCAAAAAGTCAAATTTGAAAAAGATAAGAAAATAAGTTAGATAAGATATTTTGAAATCAAATTTTGAAAAAGATAAGATAAAAAGATAAGATAATTAGATAAGATAAAAAGATATGAAAAGATAAGATTAAAAAGATATTTTTTTGAAAAGATATGATTTTAAAAGATATGGTTTTAAAAAGATATGATTGAAATTAGTTTTGAAAAAGATTTAATTTTTAAAATTAAAATTAATTACTTAACTAACAAGAAACTAAAAGATAAGATTCTAGAATTTAAAGATTGAACCTTTCTTAACAAGAAAGTAACAAACTTCAAATTTTTGAATCAATCACATTTACTTGTTAGCTAATTTTCGAAAATATGATGTAAAAGATAAGAAAAAAATTTTGAAAAATATTTTTAAAAAATTTCGAAAATTAATAAAAAAAGGAAAAGATTTAATTTTTGAAAAAGTTTTGAAAAGATAAGATTTTTAAAATTGAAACTTTGACTTGACTTGTAAGAAACAACTAATTTTTAAAACTTTTGACTAAGTCAACTCAAATTTTCGAAAATTAGGAGATAAAAAAGGAAAAGATAATTTTTTTATTTTTTTGATTTTTTTTTTATGATGAGAGAGAAAAACACAAAAATGACCCAAAACATAAAGATTTTGGATCAAAACACAAGATGCATGCAAGAACACTATGAATGTCAAGATGAACACCAAGAACACTTTGAAGATCATGATGAACATCAAGAACATAATTTTGAAAAATTTTTTATGCAAAGAAAACATGCAAGACACCAAACTTAGAAATCTTTAATGCATGGACTCTAACAAACGAAAAATGCATATGAAAAACAACAAACAACACAAAATAAGAAAACCTCAAGATCAAACAAGAAGACTTGTCAAGAACAACTTGAAGATCATGAAGAACACCATGAATGCATGAATTTTCAAAAAAATGCAAGAAAAAATTTTTAAAGCATGCAATTGACACCAAACTTAAAAATTGACTCAAGACTCAAACAAGAAACACAAAATATTTTTGGTTTTTATGATTTTATGATTTTTTTGTATTTTTATTATTTTTTTTCGAAAATATTTTTGGAAAAACGAAAAATAAAAGAAAAATTTTTGAAAAAGATTTTTGAAAAGAAAATTACCTAATCTGAGCAACAAGATGAACCGTCAGTTGTCCATACTCGAACAATCCCCGGCAACGGCGCCAAAAACTTGGTGGACGAAATTGTGATAATGTAGTATTCTTTGTTGTTGTATGGAATCCTTATTATGGCACTTATGTGTGGACACAACTCCGTTCAACTAACCAGCAAGTGTACTGGGTCGTCCAAGTAATACCTTACGTGAGTAAGGATCGATCCCACAGAGATTGTTGGTATGAAGCAAGCTATGGTCATCTTGTAAATCCCAGTCAGGAGGATAAAATTATGGAATTTAGAAAATCAAATATGATTAATAAAAATAAACAGAAAATAAAATGGATAGAGATACTTATGTAAATCAATAGTGGAAATTTCAGATAGGCGTATGGAGATGTTGTGCTCCTCTTGAATCTCTACTTTCTTATTACATTCATCCTATCCTTCTTACTCCTTTCCATGGTAAGCTGTATGTAGGGCATCACCATTGTCAATGGCTACATCCCATCCTCTCAATGAAAACGTTCCTATGCTTTGTCACAGCACGGCTAATCATCTGTCGGTTCTCAATCAGGTTGGAATAGAATCCCTTGATTCTTTTGCGCTTGTTATCACGCCCAGCCTTCAGGAGTTTGAAGCTCGTCACAGTCATTCAATCACAGAATCCTAGTCGGAATACCATAGACAAGGTTTAGACTTTCCGGATCCTCATGAATGCCGCCATCTATCTAGCTTATACCACGAAGATTCTGTTGGGGAATCTAAGAGATATGCGCCCGGCCTAGAGTAGAACGGAAGTGGTTGTCAGTCACGCGCGTTCATAGGTGAGAATAATGATGAGTGTCACGGATCATCACATTCATCAAAGTTAAGTGTAACGTATATCTTGGAATAAGAATAGAAGAGAATTGAATAGAAAGTAATAATAATTGTATTGAAACTTGAGGTACAGCAGAGCTCCACACCCTTAATCTATGGTGTGCAGAAACTCCACTGTTAAAAATACATAAGTGAAAGGTTCAGGCATGGCCGAATGGCCAGCCCCCATGGTCTAAGGACTAGGCGTCCAGAGATGTCTAATACACTAGTAAAAAGTCCTATTTATAATAAACTAGCTACTAGGGTTTACATGAGTAAGTAATTGATGCATAAATCCACTTCTAGGGCCCACTTGGTGTATGCTTGGGCTGAGCTTGATCTATCCACGAGCTGAGGCTTTTCTTGGAGTTGAACTCCAAGTTATAACGTGTTTTGGGCGTTCAACTCCGGATCATGACGTTTTTCTGGCGTTTAACTCCAGACAGCAGCATGTACTTGGCGTTCAACGCCAAGTTACGTCGTCAATTTCCGAATAAAGTATGGACTATTATATATTGCTGGAAAGCTCTGGATGTCTACTTTCCAACGTCGTTGAGAGCGCGCCAATTGGAGTTCTGTAGCTCCAGAAAATCTATTTCGAGTGCAGGGAGGTCAGATTCCAACAGCATCACCAGTCCTTTTGTCAGCCTTTTTCAGAGTTTTGCTCAAGTCCCTCAATTTCAGCCAGAAATTACCTGAAATCACAGAAAAACACACAAACTCATAGTAAAGTCCAGAAATGTGAATTTAACATAAAAACTAATGAAAACATCCCTAAAAGTAGCCTGAACTAACTAAAAACTACCTAAAAACAATGCCAAAAAGCGTATAAATTATCCGCTCATTAATGGGCTTTTGATTTTGTGAAGAAATGAATTAAATTGGATTTTTAATCCAATTTTCAGCCCATGAGAAAGTAGCTTCCAGGAGGCTGCCCTGCCCTTGTGGAGGGCAGAGCAGGAAATGGTGCATGCGGCCTCATTGCGTGCGTGCTTGGTGTGGGTGATGCGTCAGGATGCTGCTCTGCCCTTGTGGAGGGCAGGGCAGAGTTGCCATGGTGCGCCAAGTGCTACCCGTGTGTGCGTGCTGCTGGCCGAGTCCTCAAGTCCTGGCCGTGCCAAAATGCTGCGCCATGCACCAAGAAATGCTGCCCTGCCCTTGTGGAGGGCAGGGCAATGTGCCAATGGTGAAGTCCCACGTTCAAAACTCGGTGGAGGCACATGCTGCTCCTTTTTCCTTGGTTTTCTTGGCACCAAAGTAACGCCTAGTTCCTTGCTTCCTCATGGTGCCGTGTTCGATTCTTGGAGATTGAAAGCAAGCCAATTTTTGCTTGTTTTCCTTGTGTTTAAGCGCTACTCCTTTCCTCTTTGTTCTTGGGTTCGAAACCCATAGGAATCACTAGGAAGCAATTTCCTTTGAAATATTCTTGGATGAAGCCCGATATTGCTCTTGAGGAGGACAGGGCAGAGTTTTTGCTTCCTTTGGTCCTTGGCATCAAATTGTGCTCCGCCTTGTTGTGGGCAAGGCAGTGATGCTTTTCAAGGCTTGGTTCAATATGCTGCTCTCCTGGAGGGCAGTGTGCTCTTGTGGAGGGCAGTGTTTGCCTCCTCCTTCTATGTTGCACCACATTTCTCATTTCTTGGCCACACTTCTTAAGCCACGTTTTTCTTCTTTTCTTTTTTTCTTCACCTACAAGAAACCAAAACAACCAATCAAAGTATCTCTAAACTCATAAGGTTTATAATTCATTAAAAATCAATTAATTCTTGCTCAAACCTCATGATTTAGCATCAATTTAATGGTGGTTGTTTGATTTAAAGAAGTTATGCATTTTCATTCCAAATTACTTACTTAGGATGCAAGAAAGTGTATAAAGACTAGTAAAACAAGTGAATTTAGCTTGAAAAATGGGTATATGATGACCTGTCATCAGTTATACAGTAGTAGTAGTAATTAGCATATCTATTCTGGTTTTATTTCCAATTAAGTTATAATTTATTTTTCTCATCATCATCAGACATGAATAAAATAGTAGATTTTTAGAATAAAGAAGTAATTTATATTTTTCGAGTTCTTAATAATAAAAAAATTAGAATTAGTTATATGTGGTGGCAATACTTTTTGTTCTCTGAATGAATGCTTGAACAGTGCATATTTTATCCTGAATTTTACGAATGTTGGCTCCTGAAAGAATGAGGAACACGAAAAATATTATTGATGATCTGAAAAATCATGAATTTGATTCTTGAAGCAAGAAAAAGCAATGAAAAAAAATTACAAGGAATCATTGGATCAAGAAAAGGAACAAAAGCCAATAGCCCTTAAAACCAAAAGGCAAGGGTGAAAAGGATCCAAGGCTTTGAGCATCAGTGGATAGGAGGGCCCAAGGAAGTAGTTCCAGGCCTAAGCGGCTAAATCAAGCTGTCCCTAACTATGTGCTTGTGGCATGCAGGTCCAAGTGAAAAACTTGAGACTGAGTGGTTAAAGTCGTGATCCAAAGCAAAAAAAGTATGCTTAAGAGCTCTGGACACCTCTAACCGGGGACTTTAGCAAAGCTGAGTCACAATCTGAAAAGGTTCACCCAGTCATGTGTCTGTGGCATTTATGTATCCGGTGGTAATACTGGAAAACAAAGTGCTTAGGGCCACGGCCAAGACTCATAAAGTAACTGTGTTCAAGAATCAACATACTACACTAGGAGAATCAATAATACTATCTGAATTCTGAGTTCCTATGGATGCCAATCATTCTGAATTTCAAAGGATAAAAGGAGATGCCAAAACTATTCAGAAACAAAAAGCTACAAGTCCCGCTCATCTAATAAGAATCTGAGCTCCATTTAAAAAAAAACTCTGAGATATTATTACTTCTTAATTTTGTTTCATCCTATTTTATTTATCTAGTTGCTTGAGGACAAGCAACAGTTTAAGTTTGGTGTTGTGATGAGCGGATATTTTATACGCTTTTTGGGGGTAATTTCATGTAGATTTTAGCATGTTTTAAATTAGTTTTAGTAGAATATTATTAGTTTTTAGGCAAAAATCATATTTCTGGACTTTACTATGAGTTTGTGTATTTTTCTGTGATTTTAGGTATTTTCTGGCTGAAATTGAGGGAGCTGAGCAAAAATCTGAGTTAGGCTGAAAAAGGACTGCTGATGCTGTTGGATCCTGACCTCTCTGCACTCGGAATGGATTTTTTGGAGCTACAAGTATCCAATTGACGCGCTCTTAATTGGGTTGGAAAGTAGACATCCAGGGCTTTCCAGAAATATATAATAGTCCATACTTTTCACGAAGATAGACGACGTAAACTGGCGTTCAACGCCAGTTTCATGCTGCTGTCTGGCGTCCAGCGCCAGAAACAAGTCACAAGTTGGAGTTCAGCGCCCAAAACACGTTACAACCTGGTGTTCAACTCCAGAAACAGCCCAAGCACGTGAGAAGCTTTAGTCTCAGCCCCAACACACACCAAGTGGGCCCCAGAAGTGGATTTCTGCACCAATTATCTTAGTTTACTCATTTTCTGTAAACCTAGGTTACTAGTTTACTATTTAAACAACTTTTAGAGACTTATCTTGTACCTCATGACATTTTAGATCTAAAATTTGTACCTTTTGGCAGCATGAGTCTCTAAACTCCATTGTTGGGGGTGAGGAGCTCTGCAGCGTCTCGATGAATTAATGCAATTACTTTTGTTTTCCATTCAAACACGCTTGTTCCTATCCAAGATGTTCATTCGCGCTTAAACATGAAGAAGGTGATGATCCGTGACACTCATCACCTTCCTCAAATCCATGAACGTGTGCCTGACAACCACCTCTGTTCTACATCAGGTTGAATGAGCTTCTCTTAGATTCCTTAATCAGAATCTTCGTGGTATAAGCTAGAATTGATGGCGGCCACTCTTGAGGATCCGGAAAGTCTAAACCTTGTCTGTGGTATTCCGAGTAGGATTCAAGGATTGAATGGCTGTGACGAGCTTCAAACTCGCAATTGCTGGGCGTGATTACAAACGCAAAAGGATCAATGGATCCTATTCCAACATGATCGAGAACCAACAGCTGATTAGCCGTGCTGTGACAGAGCATCTGGACCGTTTTCACTGAGAGGATGGGAGGTAGCCACTGACAATGGTGACACCCTACATACAGCTTGCCATGGAAGGAGCCTTGCGTGTGGAAAAGGATTTCAAGGAAGAGTTGAAGTTCAGAGGACAAAGCATCTCCAAAACCCCAACATATTCTCCATTAATAAAGTAACAATTACTTATTCCAAACACTTTTATTTCTTACAATTAAATCCAAATAACCTTGTTGACATCCTAACTAAGATTAATAAAATAAACATAGCTTGCTTCAAACCAATAATCTCCGTGGGATCGACCCTTACTCACGTAAGGTATTACTTGGACGACCCAGTGCACTTGCTGGTTAGTTGTACGGATTGCAAATTGCACCACGCGTCGTCCACGCATTCGCGTCGTTCGTGCAGCTTCCAATCTGCGCGGCCGCGTCAGGCACGCGGCCACGTCACTTCGATTTCTTCCATTTCGCGCGGTTGCGTGAGCCATGCGACCGTGTGACTTCTCGCTGGTCATCTCCTTAATTCCTTGTGTTCCTTCCATTTTTGCATGCTTCCTATTCATTCCTTACGCCATTCCTGCCCTATGAAGCCTGAAACACTTAACACAAATATCACAGCATCGAATGGTACAAAGGAAGATAAAAATATACAACTAAAAGATCTAAGGAAGCAAGTTTTTAATTATAGAGTATTTTTTTAGGAAGGAATTGTAAATACATGCAAATCATATGAATAAGTGGGTGAAGACTGGATAAAACCACACAATTAAACACAATATGAACCATAAAATAGTGGTTTATCAGTGATTCCTCTGTTTTATGTTCTGAACCTTCATTTCTCTGTATTATTTACTAAAATGTATTAACATACATGAATAAAAAAATTAAATAAACTCATATAATTGTTATAAACATCTAATTTTTGCTAATGGCTGGATTGCTTCCCAACAAGCGCTTCTTTACTGTCTTTAGCTGGACTTTACTGAGCTTTAATTTAGTCTCAATTTTGAGCATTCTTGCTCAAAATTGCCTTCAAGATAATGCTTGACTCTCTATCCACTATGAACTTTTTGTCAGAGTCAGTATCCTGGATCTCTACATATCCATATAGTGACACACTTGTAATCACATATGGTCCTTTCCACTGGGATTTCAATTTCCCAGGGAACAATCTGAGCCTAGAGTTAAACAGCAGAACCTTCTGTCCTGGCTCAAAGACTCTAGAGGACAGCTTTCTGTCATGCCACCTTTTTGCTTTCTCCTTGTAAATTTTAGCATTTTCGAAAGCATTGAGTCTGAATTCTTCCAGCTCATTCAACTGTAGTAATCTTTTCTCTCCAGCTATCTTAGCATCAAAGTTTAGGAACCTGGTTGCCCAGTAGGCCTTGTGTTCCAGTTCTACTGGCAGATAGCAGGCTTTTCCATACACAAGCGGGTATGGAGAGGTCCTTATGCGAGTCTTGAATGCTGTTCTGTATTCCCACAGAGCATCATCCAGACTTCTTGCCCAATCCCTTCTACGGGTACTTACAGTCCATTCCAGGATTCGTTTTAGTTTTCTATTTGAGACTTCAGCCTGCCCATTTGTCTGTGGATGATATGGAGTTGCCACTTTATGGTTAATTTCATATCGGATCAGAGCAGAGTCAAGCTGTTTATTGCAGAAATGAGTGCCTCCATCACTGATCAGTACCCCAGGGACACCAAACCTGCTGAAGATATGCTTCTGGAGGAACTTTATCACTGTCTTAGTATCATTAGTGGGTGTTGCAATTGCCTCTACCCATTTAGATACATAGTTTACTGCCACCAGAATATAAGTGTTTGAATATAATGGTGGGAAAGGCCCCATGAAGTCAATACCCCATACATCAAACAACTCAATCTCTAAGATCTCTTGCTGAGGCATGGCATAACCGTGAGGTAGATTACCAGCTCTCTAGCAACTGTCACAATTACGTACAAACTCTCGGGAGTTTCTATAGAGAGTAGGCCAGTAGAAGCCACATTGGAGAACCTTTGTGGCTGTTTGCTCACTTCCAAAATGTCCTCCATATTGCGATCCATGGCAATGCCATAGGATCTTTTGTGCCTTTTGTCTAGGCACACATCTACAGATTATTCCGTCTGCACATCTCTTAAAGAGATATGGTTCATCCCACAAGTAGTACTTTACATCAGAAACTAATTTTTTTATTTGCTGCCTACAGTACTCTTTGGGTATGAATCTCACAGCGTTATAGTTTGCAACATCTATAAACTACGGTACTTCCTGAATGGCAAAGAGTTGCTCATCCAGAAAGGTTTCAGAGATCTCAGTAGGAGGGAGGGACGCTCCTACTGCTGGTTCTATCCGGGACAGGTGATCAGCTACTTGGTTCTCTGTCCCTTTTCTGTCTCTTATTTCTATATCAAACTCTTGTAGAAGCAACACCCATCTTATGAGTCTGGGTTTTGAATCCTGCTTTGTAAGGAGATATTTTAGAGCAGTATGGTCAGTGTACACAATCACTTTAGATCCTACTAAATAAGATCTGAACTTGTCAATGGTATAAACCACTGCAAGCAACTCCTTTTTTGTAGTTGTGTAATTTTTTCGCGTGTCATTTAAAACATGGCTAGCATAATAAATGACATGCAGAAGCTTGTTGTGCCTCTGTCCCAATACTACACCAATGGCATGGTCACTGGTATCATACATTAGTTCGAATGGTAATGTCCAGTTTAGTGTAGAAATGACTGGTGCTGTGACCAGCTTAGCTTTCAGAGTCTCAAAGGCCTGCAGAAATTTTGTGTCAAAGACAAATGGTGTATCAATGGCTAGCAGATTGCTCAGAGGTTTTGCAATTTTTGAAAAATCCTTTATAAACCTCATATAGAATCCTGCATGCCCCAGAAAGCTTCTGCTTTCATTAATATTGGCAGGTGGTGGTAATTTTTCAATTACCTCTACCTTAGCTTGATCTACCTCTATTCCCTTGTTCGAAATTCTATGCCCAAGGACAATTCCTTTAGTCACCATAAAGTGACATTTCTCCCAGTTTAAAACCAGGTTAGTCTCTTGGTACCTTTTCAAAACAAGTGCTAGATGGTCAAGACAGGAGCTGAATGAGTCTCCAAATACTGAGAAGTCATCCATGAAGACTTCCAGAAATTTCTCTACCATATAAGAGAAGATAGAGAGCATGCACCTCTGAAAGGTTGCAGGTGTATTGCATAGACCAAATGGCATCCTTCTGTAGGTAAATACTCCAGATAGACATGTGAATGCTGAGGATCTACTGCAATTTGGTTGTAACCTGAATAGCCATCCAAAAAGTAGTAGTATTCATGACCTGCTAGTCTTTATATCATTTGGTCTATGAATGGTAAAGGAAAATAATCCTTTCTGGTAGCTGTATTGAGCCTTCTGTAGTCAATACACATACGCCACCCTATAACTATTCTTGTGGGAACCAGTTCATTCCTTTCATTGTGAACCACTATCCTACCTCCCTTCTTGGGGACAACTTGGACAGGGCTCACCCAGGGGCTATCAGAAATAGGATAAATAATCCCAGCCTCCAGTAACTTAGTGACCTATTTCTGCACCACCTCCTTCATAGCTGGATTCAGCCGCTTCTGTGGTTGAACCACTGGTTTAGCATCATCCTCCAATAGGATCTTGTGTATGCATCTGGCTAGGCTAATGCCCTTGAGATCGTTTATGGACCACCCAAGAGCTGTCTTGTGTGTCCTCAGCACCTGAATTAGTGCTTTCTCTTCCTGTGGCTCTAAAGTAGAGCTTATGATCACAGGAAAAGTGTCATCTTCTCCCAGAAATGCATATTTCAGGGATGGTGGTAGTGGTTTGAGCTTAAGTTTAGGAGGCTTTTCCTCTTCCTGAGGAGTTTTCATAGGCTTTTCTGTTTCCTCTGGTTCCTCCAGATCAGGCTAGACATCTTTAAAGATGTCCTCTAGCTCTAATTCGAGACACTTAGTCAAATTGATCTCCTCTACCAGGGAGTCAATAACATCAATGCTCATGCAGTCTTTTGAGGTGTCTGGATGCTGCATAGCTTTGACAGCATTCAACTTAAACTCATCCTCATTGACTCTCAGGGTCACCTCCCCTTTTTGGACATCAATGAGAGTTCGTCCAGTCGCTAGGAAAGGTCTTCCTAGAATGAGAGTTGCACTCTTGTGCTCCTACATTTCCAGTACCACAAAAGTCAGTGGGAAAAAAATGGCCCAACCTTGACAATCTTGTCCTCAATTACGCCTGATGGAATTTTAATGGAGCAATCAGCAAGTTGGAGGCATATCCGGGTTGGTTTAACTTCATCAGTCAAACCAAGCTTTTTGATAGTGGATACAGGCATCAGGTTGATACTTGCCCCCAGATCACATAGAGCTGTCTTGGTACAAGCATCCTCTAATGTGCATGGTATCAGAAAGCTTCCGGGATCTTTAAGCTTCTCTGGTAAGCTTTTCAGAATGACTACACTGCATTCTTCAGTGAGGAAAACTTTTTCAGTTTCTCTCTAATCCTTCTTATGACTTAAGATCTCTTTCATGAACTTAGCATAAGAGGGTATTTTCAAGTGTCTCTGCAAACAGAATCTTTATTTCAAGAGTCCTGAGATAGCTTGCAAAGCGGGTAAATTGTTTATCCTGTTCCGCTTGACAGAGTTTCTAAGAATAAGGCATCTTGGCTTTATATTCTTCAACCTTAGTTGCTGCAGGTTTATCTCCTACAGAAGTGGTTGGAGAAGCCTGCTTAAGGGGGTTGTTATCAACACTTGCAGGTGTCTGATCCCTCATTGGCGTTTGAACGCCAGAATTGGGTGCTGTATGGGCATTTAACGCTAGACTGCCACCCTTTTCTGGTGTTTGAACGCCAGAATTATTCCTCTCTGGGATTTTACAATCCTCAGAGGAATTTTGGGCAGTGGTTTGGTCATCCTCTGTCAGTTGTTCCTTTTTTGGCTTTCTGCTGCTTTGAGTTGAGACATTCAATGTCTTCCCACTCCTTAAATAAACAGCTTGGCACTCTTCTATTATCTGTTTAGATAACTGCTGTCTTGTCTGATCCAATTATGCTTCCATATTCTTGTTAGTGTTTTTAGTGTCTTGTAGCATCTCTTTAAATTCTGCTAACTGTTTTGTTATAAAAAGCAATTGTTGATTGAGTTCAGCAACTTGTTCTGGAGGACTAAGTTCAGTGGATACTGCTTTAGCCTCTTCTTTCATGGAGGACTCATTACTTAAGTACAAATGCTGATTTCTAGCAACTGTATCAATGAGCTCTTGAGCCTCTTCAATTATCTTTCTCATGTGTATAGATCCACCAGCTAAGTGGTCTAGATATATCTTGGCCTTTTCTGTAAGCCCGTAGTAGAAGATGTCTAACTGCACCCATTCTGAAAACATTTCAGAGGGGCATTTCCTTATCATCTCTCTGTACCTCTCCCGGGCATTATAAAGAGATTCATTATCCTCTTGTTTAAAGCCTTGGATGTCCAGCCTTAGGTGTGTCATCCTTTTTGGAGGGAAATATTGATTCAGGAATTTATCTGACAACTATTTCCATGTTCTTATGCTGGCTTTGGGTTGGTTGTTTAACCACCTCTTAGCTTGGTCTTTTACAGCAAATGAAAACAGCAATAATTTATAGACATCCTGATCCACTTTCTTATCACGTACTGTGTCAGTAATTTGTAAGAACTGTGCCAGAAACTCAGTAGTTTCTTCCTGTGGAAGATTGGAATACTGGCAATTTTATTGCACCATGATAATGAGCTGAGGATTTAACTCAAAATTGCTGGCTCTGATGGGGGTATACAGATACTACTCCCATATGAAGCAGTAGTGGGATTAGCATATGACCCCAGAGTCCTTCTGGACTGTTCATTTCCACTTAGGTCCATGATGGAGAAAGGGAGATGATGTGGATTTGTAAATAAAAAATTTTCTCTCTTTTTTTTTGAAAACTGAAATTAAAAAAAAATAAAAAAAAAATAAAATAAATGAAAAATTGAATATAAGTTCAAAAATTAAAAGAAAAAGAAATAAAAGAAAATTGAAAACTAAAATAATCAATTAATTAAAAAGATTTAAAAAATTGTGGGTGAGGATTTTTGAAAATTAAAAAAGAGAAAGTGGTTAGGAAGTTTTGAAAAAGATATATCTTAAAATTAAAGATACTTGTATGAAAATAAATAAAAGAAAAGATTTGAAAAAGATATGATTTTAAAATTTTAAAGATTGAAACTTTCTTTACAAGAAAACACCAAACTTAAAATTTTTCAATCAAAATAATAAAATAGGACAAGTAATTCAAAAATTATAAAAAAAAGAAAAAGATTTGGAAAAATTTTATAAAAGATTTTCAAAAAAAATATAAAAAGAAAATTGAAAAAGAATTTGTTTTGAAAAAGATTTAAAAAGATAATTTTTTTTTTAAATTGAAGTTTTGACTTGACTAATAAGAAACTACCAAATTTTAAAAATTTTGACTAAGTCAACCCAAGGAATTCAAAAATTATGAGTAAATAAAGGAAAAGATATTTTTTATTTTTTTGAATTTAATGAGGAAAGAGAAAAACAATAAAAAGACACAAGACTTAACAATTTTGGATCAAAACAAAGAAAACAACTAAGAACACCTTGAATGTCAAGATGAACACCAAGAACTAATTTTTGGAAATCTTTAAGAAAATAAAAACACAGAAAATACCAAACTTAAAAATTTTTATACTTTGGACACTAATAATCCGAAAATGCACAAGAAAAACAAGGAAAGACACAAAATAAGAAAAAACTAAAGATCAAACAAGGAAAATAAACAAGAACAACTTGAAGATCAAGAAAGAGCAAGGAACATAAGACTAAAAAATATGAAGAATAAAAAGAGCATACAATTCAAAAAATTGAAGGAAAATAAAAACATGAAATTGACACCAAACTTAAAACATGAAACTAAACTCAAACAGAAGACTCAATTATTAGTTTATTGGGTTTTTATCTATTTATTTAAAATTTTCGAAAAAATCTAGAAAAAGAAAACAACGATTTTAAAATTTTAACAAAAACAATAAAAAAACTCAATGAAAAATTAAAGATTAATAAAGAAAAATAAGATTTTTGAACGATTTTTGAAAAGAAAATAAGAGACTCAAATTTAGTGACTCTAAACCAAAAAGATAAATTTTTTCTAATCTAAGTAACAAGATGAACCGTCAGTTGTTCAAACTCGAACAATCCCTAGCAACGGCGCCAAAAACTTGGTGCACGGAATTACATTCACACCTTTGCAACTTCGCACAACTAACCAGCAAGTGTACTGGGTCGTCCAAGTAATAATTTCTTACGCGAGTAAGGGTCGATCCCACGGAGATTGCCGGCTTGAAGCAAGCTATAGTTATCCAGTAACTTTTAGTCAGGAGATTAGTGATAAAAATGATTTCATTTGTAAAAAGTAAAAGAGCATGAAATGAATGATACTTGTTATTCAGTAATGGAGAATAGGTTGAGGTTTCAGAGAAGCTCTGTCTTCTAAATCTCTGCTTTCCTACTGTCTTCTTCTCCAAACACGCATGGCTCGTTCTATGGCAGGCCGTATGTTGGTGGATCACCATTGTCAATGGCTACCATACTTCCTCTCAGTGAAAATGGTCCAGATACGGCTTCTGTACGGCTAATCATCTGTCGGATCTCTCGTCTCGGATGAAAGATACCAGGCATAGCTTCCTCACGGCTAATCATCTGTCGGTTCTCACTTGTGTCGGAATAGGACCTCTCTATCCTTTCCACACTGTTACTGTGCCCAACATTCATGAGTTTGAAGCTCGTTTATTCTAACCTCTACCACGAAGGTTCTGATCTCACGAGTTTGAATGCTCTGTTGTCAGGAGATGCAAGTCAAACTCGTGGATTAGAAACCCAAGAGATACACACTTAAGTTGTCGCCCAATGACTACGTTGAGCTCGGATAGAACAGAAGTGGTTGTCAAGCACGCGTTCATAAATTTGAGAATGATGATGAGTGTCACGAATCATCACATTCTTTATATTGAAGTACGAGTGAGTATCTTAGAACAGAAGCATGTGTGATTGAATAGAAAATAATAGTAATTGCATTAATCAATTCAAACACAGCGGAGCTCCTCACCCCCACCTATGGGGTTTAGAGACTCATGCCGTAGAAGATACAATATGAGATGTAAATTGTCATAAGTCACAAAATGGATCTCTAAAAGTAGTTCTTATACTAGACTAGTAACTTAGGTTTACAGAAAATGAATAACTAGGTGTAGATAGTGCAGAAATCCACTTCCGAGGCCCACTTGGTGAGTGTTTGGGCTGAGCTTTCAAGCTTCCATGTGCATGTGCCTCAAATTGGAGTTAAACGCCACCCTGGGTGCCAAAATGGGCGTTTAATGCCAAGAAGTGTGCCAGTTCTGGCATTTTACGCAAGAAAAGGGTTTCTGGCTGGCGTTTAACGCCAGTTTGGGCCATCAAATCTCGAGCAAAGTATGAACTATTATACATTGCTGGAAAGCTCAAGATGTTAGCTTTCCAGCCCAACTGAGAACGCGCCAATGTGATTTTTTATAGCTCCAGAAAAACACGTTTGAGTGCAGGGAGGTCAGAATCCAACAGCATCTGCAGTCCTTTCTCAGCCTCTGAATAAGATATTTGCTCAGGTCCCTCAATTTCAGCCAGAAAATACCTGAAATTATAGAAAAACACACAAACTCATAGTAAAGTCCAGAAATGTGATTTTTGAATAAAAAATAATAAAAATATAATAAAAAAATGAATAAAATATGCTAAAAACTATATGAAAACACTACCAAAAAGTGTATAAAATATCCGCTCATCATCTTTAAATCTCAATTTTCTCTATACAAACCACCATCTCTCTCAATATCATAGATTTCTAACTCATTTAATAATTCAATACTAAAATTTAGTTTCAATATTATCAACTTATTCTCAATTTTTTCAAAAAACTCAAACACCACCTCTCATCAAGAACAACTTTCAACATCACTACCGTCAGTATAAAAGATCTCTCAGTTATACAAACACATATAAGACAATACAAAGAATACACAAACAGAGAGAATAGGTAAAATAACTAGTTCAACTAACATATAGATACAACTATTCAAAAAGGCAAGCCAGATACAAGATGCACACCCAAACAATACACACAAATACAAATGATGTATGCCTGTCCTATGACCAATGAGCTCATATGTTGGTTATATAGCCAAACCCAACATATTCGGTAGCTAACCTTGGATAGTCCCTCAATGTGTGCATCCCCAAGCTCAAACTCATATTCATTGATCAATGTCCATGGGGGAAACATCCTGGAAGGTATAAGTGTCCGGCCACATCTTGGATGGAGGGTCAACCAAGTCTTAATTCTGATTGGGAGCAAGCGGGACAAAACCACCATCCTTGCATATTACCCTGGAAGCTCAAATGCCTACTGGGAGCACCAACTGGGAGCAAGCGAGACAAAACCACAATCCTTGCATCTACTCCAGAAGCTCAAATACATAATTGTTGTAAGTGGGATAAAACCACAATTCTTGCATCAAACCCAGAAGCTCAAGTATCAATCAAACTCATTCTTATTATCTTCTCGAATAAACTCAATCGCATCATTCAATCATATCATCTTATTCTCATTATCCTCTCGAATCAACTCAAACTCATCATTCAATCATACTTCTCGAATCAACTCAAACTCATCGTTCAATCATATCATCTCATTCTTATTATCCTCTCGAATCGATTCAATCTCTTCATTCAATCATATCATCTCATTCTCATCATCTTCTCAAATCCATTCAATTTTATTATTCAATCATATAATCTCATTCTCGTTACCCTCTCGAATCAACCCAATCTCATCATTCAATCATAACATATTATTCTCATCACCATCTCAAATCTACTCAATCTCATTATTCAATCATATCATCTCATTCTCATTATCCTCTATACTTGTTATAGGATTTACGAAAGTTTGAAACGTTAAGAAAATGGTTTAGAGGTATAAGATTTATTCCAGAACATAAAAAATAGTTATCGAATCTCAAATAGGGATTACAGAAATGAAATAGTAGATTGGTGTAATACTCTATCACCTTAAGCATTACCTCTAGCTATAAAGCAAAGGATAACAAAGTGTCACAATAGTTCTAACGCTCATACAGTAATATATATAGAAGGAATAGTAATACGAGAAGTCTGATGAATAAAATAAAGCTTAAAACAGAGATATAAAAGCGCAAAAAATTCACATGATAACTACAAGTTTAAATGCACAAGATACAACATAATAATAATACAAGATCTCAAAGTATATAGATATATATAAGTGTGATAGCCAAAAGAATACTAGCTGCAGCCCGCGGAGTTTAGGCCGACTAGTTAAACAACAACATATGTCTCTCAAATAAGCTTCTAAGGCAACAAAGTATAAGATACAAAAGAGAGAGAGAGAGAGAGAGAGAATCTACATCAAAATAATACAAAATACAAAGAGATAACAATAGATCCTCTACTCTGTCACCATCCTGCAACTCACCAAGGTGGGTTGCGACCTACATCTGAAAAATAACAACAATATATGGTATGAGAACTATAGGTTCTCAGTATGGTAATAGTGCCCAGTAATGTAGGATATAAGATTTTAGGATGCCAAAGGCAATCTTAGAACTTCACATCAAGCATAAGATTCAAGCTTATAAAATAATTTAATAAAATCCTCAAACAGGTCATCTATCTTAGGGGATTTCTAAGCTAACATTTACACCGCTGTCCCACAGCCTTCACAAGCCTAATCTTCATGCAATCCCATCGCCACCGCCTACCGAGCCTCCTCAATCCCAGTAGAAAATACAAGTCCTGCATACAAGTAATACACAAGTAATATTCACATATATCGAATAAATCAAGAAGCAATTAAGTATGTTATATAGTTAGGCATAGGATGCAAGTAAACAAAGCAATCAAACACATAGAAAATGTACATGATGAATGTCTGTCCTATTGGTTGTGATATCACATTGTCAGTTCAACTGCCAACCCGACACATTCCCATGGGAATGTGCCTTTCGGTCACAAATATAAATGTGTACCCCCAGGGATATAGTGTCTGGCTCACTCTCTCAGGGATATAATGTCTGGCTCACTCTTGTAACTCAAAAGGATGTGAGCGGGATACTCTGCCACAAACCTCACATCTCAACGTAGTGGGATTAACCACTGTCCTTGCCAAGTGCATAGCGACTTAACAGTCTCTGTATAAAATAGTGTATATATATATATATATATATATATATATATATATATATATATATATATATACATATATATATCAATGTGAAGCCCACCATATCTTTGGTTTGGGTATGCACATTGGGAAAGATTTGGCTCATTGTGACATGGAGGAGGTTGCTCCTTCCTGAATTGATTTTTCCATCCCATGATGTAATCCAAAGTTGAAGTTATCATTTCCTACAATATGATCACAACCATACTCCACACAAAGAGGGTGATAACTCATAGAGAAAATGAAAAATAAAAACAAAAGACATCAATTAACAAAAGAAACAAAATCCTAATTACTAATAAAGACAAACAAACAACCAAAACACAAACTATTTATACTATTCACATATTCACAACAACCAAAATTATGGCGCTCAATTGCACTAGCTCCCCGGCAATGATGGCAAAAAACTTGACAAACCCCCAAACGCCGATCGGAAAAATCGAAGGAAATCAACTCGTCGCGAGCATAGCTCCAACCAACAAATTAGGGGCTCGACCAAAGTTTAAAATAAGGTGTCACAATTCAATTCAATTAACCGGAAGTTTTACTTCCTGGGTCGTCTTCCACGGAACTAAGGATTACGAGCGCACAAGTTTGGTTGTAAAAACGGGGTTTCAATTATAGCAAAGATTAAAGGAAATAAAGAACAATAAAAGTGCAATTAATGAAATAATAAATGAATTAAAAAATCATTAATGCTAATGAGGAGAAAGCATGGTTAAAGCTAGTGAAAATGTAGTTCAAAGAATAAATAGAACCTTGGCTTGGGTTGAGTTAAGAAATTCTTTTCTTGTCATAACCACAACTATGGTAATTATAATGAATTAATCTCACCTAGTTAACCTTTAACATCGAAGAATAAGTCAAGTGAGCATAATGGTTTTTAATCCACAAATCCTAGTTAACTTACTAATTATCTTAGTAAAAAACTAGCATTAGTGGAAACAAGAACAACTAACAACCCAAGAATTACTACTAAATATTGGACATTATGACTCTAGTATCCTATATACTCATTTTTCCAAGTCAAGGAGTGAAAATCTACTCCATGTTCAAAATTGACATTTCAACAAACACTTGGTCGGGATATTCACAAAACATAGAAAATTGCAAAAATACTTAAAACTATGAACACTCAATGAATAGAATCAACAATGTCAACTCAAACAAACATGTAATAATCACTAACATCAATTTTATCAACTAAAACTCAAAATTGCAAAAGTATATATATAAATAAAGTGACTTCAACTAGAAGAAAGTGTAGCACAAATAGTGTAATTAAAGAAAAAATTAAGAACTACTTACAATGGAAGCAAGCTAGAAACCAAGATCAAAATGGAAAATATAAACTTGTATTATAATGTTTAAGAGAAAATCCTAAGAAAGTTAAGAGAAAATCCTAAGAAAAACTATACTAAAACTTCCTCAAACTATCTAATAATGTTTAAGAATGATATGCTTTGTTCTCCCCTTGGTAGCCCTTCCATATGAGCTTCAGACCAAGCAGAAATGGGCTAAAAAGCCTTCAAAATCGTGGGCCACGTGACTTTTTAATAAAGTCACACACTGGGACTTGTGCGTACACACAGGTGTGTGCGTACGCACACTTGCTGATTCTCATCTCGTGTGTCGCACAGGAGGTTGCATACGCACACTCTGGAATGTTCTTCTCCTTTTTTTCTCCATGTTTTCTCCCATTTGCATGCTTTTCTTCCACTCCTATTAAACCATTCTTACTTATTACACCTGAAATCACTCACCAAAAACTTTACGGCATTGAATGGAATGAAAGTGGAATAAAATTGATTAAATTAGGTATAAAAAGCATGTTTTCACATTTAGACACAATAGAGAGAGAAAACAAAAAAGTATGCTATTTAAGTGAATAAATGTGGGTTTATGTGATGAAATTCACTCAATTCAATCCAAAATTTATCATCAAATATGGATTCATCAAGATTTTGATGAAGAAATTTACATAGATCAACCCAAAGGATGCACGGTAAAAGGTAAAGAGAATAAAGTATGTAAATTTGTCAAATCTTTTTATGGTTTAAAGCAAGCTCCAAAATAATGGCATGAAAAATTTGATGAAGTTATACTTTCTAATCAGTATGTGACTAATGAATCTCATAAATGCATATATAGCAAATTTAATTATGGTGTTGGTGTTATTGTTTGCGTATATGTTGATGATTTATTAATTTTTGGAAGATGCTTAAAGAAAGTAAATAAAACTAAAAAGTTTCTACCTTCTCAATTTGATATAAAGGATATGGGTATTGCAAATGTTGTTCTTGGAATAAAGATATTAAAAAAAATGATAGTTTCATATTATCTCAATCTCATTATGTTGAAAATATGCTTTAAAAATTTGGATATTATGATTGCAAACCTGTATCTACACCATATGATTCAAGTTTACATCTATTTAAGTATAAAGGTGATAGTGTATCTCAAATTGAATATGATCTTATAATTGGTAGCTTGATGTATTTGATGAATTGAACTAGATCTAACATTGCATATGTTATAAATAGATTGAGTAGATATACTTATAATCCTAATAAAGATCAATGTATTACTTTAGCTAGAATTTTGAGATATTTGAAAGGAACTATGAATTTTAGTTTATTGTATTTTGGTTATTTCTCTATTTTAGAAGGATATATGATGAGTGGATATTTTATACTCTTTTTGCCATCATTTACATATAATTTTTAGTATACTTTGTTTAAGTTTTATTAAGTTTTCATAGGTTTTAGTGCAAAATTCACATTTTTGGATTCTACACTACAACATTTTTGATCTATTGCAACATATATTCAAGACAACGCTTAAAAAGAGTTGTTGAAAATAGTTAAAAGCAATACTTCATGTTTGTTGCAAGAAAATAAGACTATTGCAACCTTATTTTAACCAACACCTTATGAGCGTTTTCTTTAATCAATTAGGTAACATATTTAAAGCGTTGCTTCAGTAAATTAAATATGCAACGCTTATAGCCTCTATATATTACAATTAAAAAAAGTTGCTTTAAATTTTAAATAAGTTTCCCGATCAAAGTGTTGCCTAAATGAATAATTAACTCTAAATCTAAACCTTGTGAAATTTCCCCAATTAATGATAATGCTACGGGACTTACCATTCCTAATAATGATTCACCTTCCATTTTCCATTTGAATTAACGTGTTCTCTAAACAGTTCCCGAGAGAGGAAAACTAGAACTCCAATCTTCCAAAAAAAAAAAAATTAGACCTGCTAGAACCAACCTTCCAAAAGTTTACATGAAATTTCGAAAAACCCTACAAACTCTATGAAACCATGACTTTCCCTAACCTTATTTCTCTTCACATAACGTGAAATCCTCGTTGGAGCTCTATTAGGGTTCAATGCTTCGTCCATCTCCGTGTACACGATCGGAAGATGCTTCTCGCCGGTTCTTCGGCCACCAGAAACCTACCGATGGCGAATCCTCTTCCTGGCATCCTCCAAATCATTAATTCAATTGATTCCTCGTCAATTGAACCTGACATCAACGAATTCTAATCCAAAGGAAGCTCGTTTCGACACACAGGGCACGGATTCCGAATCGAAAGCCATGGAAGCTCATGCGCCTCCACCCGTAGTTCAAATGCTTCCTTACACACGATGCAGTTCGCTCCGGCACGCACGTGTGCCTCCGCGATCTCCACCGTCGTCATCGACTCTATCGCTGCTCCGCCGTGTTCTTCTGCTCGTACCGTTCTGAAACCTTTGCTCTACTATGCCGTTCTGAAATCTCTACTCTACTCTGCCGTTCTGAAACCTCTGATATGCTCTAATCAATTGAAGAAGCTCACATAATCTTTTTCTTCTTTTCTTTGTTTTTGCAGTTTCGAATTCGAACATGTCGAAGGACAAACACTCTACCAATTTTTCGTGCACCATCAAGTGGCTCTTAGGTTTCGATTTAAATTATTTTTTCTTTTTTCAGTAATCACAATTTAGCAATGTGATTTTAATTTAAATGTTTCAGATTTTCGATAAAATAGTATTCCATTCATTCTTTCTTTTTTTCTGATGCTACCTTACATAACATGGCTTGCTGATCTTCTTTCTTAGTGTGTGAAATGTGGATATCATGATTTCAGCTACTCAATTCTTGTCAATAGGAATTCCATTTATTTTCAATATATGGATTGTAAGGCATCTTACACAAGAGGACTATGCGGTAAATCAATTTCTATTGCTGTTTACATCTTCTGTGTGCAACTGAGTATATGTATGTTTTGATTGTATGCACCTTTAAACTTAGAAACCGAGTGCCTTTCTATTGTGATGTAGACATGTGCTTGATAAAATTTTTGCATGTGTTTGGTAGTAGCTGCTTATGCTGGTGTATAGTAGCTGCTTATGCTTGATAATATTTCACTTGAAGATTTGAAAACAGAAAATTAGATTCTGCTGAATATGAAAGTATGTTGGAAATCCAAGAATTTAAAATAGAAAATAATTGTGGAAGGATTAATGACAGAGAAAGGAGAAGCTAGAAAGGAGAAGTTAAGGAGTGAAGGAAAAGAGAAAAATGTTAGAATAGGATAGAGCTATAATATACCTTCTGATTTACCGAAATAAAATAAAATAAATAGCTCGTTATGAAATAATGCAAAAGTACTAAATTGGATTCTGTTACAAATATTAGGACATTTAAATATATGACATATGAGTAATTTTATATGAATAAGGTATATTATGTTGATACATGAAGAAATAAAAAAAATGGGGATTATTGCCAGATTTTAACACCTTTTGATTGGGGGATTGCAGTTTGAATGGGCTTGGGAGCACCCTGTCGAATCCTTGGCCATAAGGAAGGCAGCTGCAAATTTTAAATCCCTTTTGGGAGTTGCCAATAAGATCAAACTCGCATACACAATTCTCACCCTACCATCTTGGCAGAGGTATGGTCTTTATTTCTTTATTGAGTTTGGAATTGAAATTCTCTTTTTGTTGGGCAATGGAGTGGATTATATACTGAGTTTACTGACAATATTGTGTATGAATGGTCACAGCATGAATATGACAGTGAACTTTTGAAAATTTTGTAGGTTTGCTTTCATAGCTACAATATTTGCAAATTCATCTCAAGAGCCATTTACAGGCATTTCCCTTTATTCTTGCTTTCACTCATTCCAAATATCATGGACTTCTTTTCTTTTACCAACATATTTTCTTTGTTTTTATGGTCATTGCAGAAATATAGACTTGGGAAAAGCCAACCACAACTTGAAATCTGTTCTGGCAACAACAAACATGAAGGTAACTTGGTTATGCATGGTTTCTCAGTTATTATAACTTGTTCTGATGAATGATCATTTTTATCCGTTGGTGCAAATTGCAGAGAAATGAACAACAGTGAAGGTCCTTGTAGCAGCAGGGAAGAAAGTATCGGAACACAGAATGAGATGACTGAGTAATAATTTACACTAGGGCTAGTTGATATTAATTTTTCTTCTGCATTACACCAGGGCTAGTTTTAGATGCTAGTTTGTTTGATTACTTGGACTTGATGATTTACATGCATGCATGAATTGTTTGATTTTAATTATAATTAATTTTAGCTGTTATCTTTTTTATCTTGTTCTGCACCTTGTTGCTATACTGTAACTATTATAAGTTGTAACTATTTTATCTGTGTTGGTTAGTTCCAACGCTATAGTCAAAGAGTGTAGGTTTTGTAAGTGCTTGTTTGGATTTGTTTGCATGTCCCTAATGGATATTTGGTATATGAGTTATATAGAAAATGAAACTGGTTAGAATAATCATGCTTCTCACTATATTGTGGAACTAAAAATTAATTTAGACATAAAAGGTTTTCGAGATTTTTTAGCATATTTATCTGATTATCATCATTCATTTCTGTTTAATTTTCAACACAATTCATCTCATCTTGTTGCTTTCTTCTTAATGGAAGGACCTTAAAACTCTCTCTCTCTCTGTTCTTTGCACTGTGTTGGTTACTTCTCTCTGCATTTTGGGTTTGTCGCTGTTGGCGTCTCCATCGTGTTCATCGCTGCTCACCTCGCCTTGCCGTTGGGTTTGTCCCTGCTCGTGTCGCCATCTGTTCATCGCTGCTCGCATTTGAAGCTTCTGATTTTTGGTCTTCTTGCTTCCAATTTTCTCGTCGCCTTCTGCTCTCGGCGTCTTCTTGGCTCCTGGCTGGGTGCTGATCTGCTCTGCACCACTGTGTTGCATCACAGGTAGGCTCCTTGCTCTGTTCTATTTTCTTATGGCTGAAGTTGATGAGAAATTTTGGTTCTGCAATTTTTTCTTTAATGAGAAATTACTGCTTAATTAATTCTGGTCCTGTAAAATCACTACAATGTTTCATTGTTATGATATATTTATCTGCCTCTGATTTAATCACTAAATGATGGCAATTTTAGGGCTTGGAATTTAATTATTGTTGGTGGAATCTCAATTTGGAAAGTTAACAGTGGATTCATTGTTATTGTAGGTGTTGGAGTTGGTTGGGAATTCTTTCAGTTCAATTGAGTTAGCGCTAAGTTTTTCGCTATGCTTCCAATTACGTTCACTTCTTTTTTTCTACTTCTCTCTTTTTGCAAATTTTGTAGGTTTTCTTTCATAGCTACAATATTTGCAAATTCATCTCAAGAGCCATTTACAGGAATTTCCCTTTATTCTTCTTGCTTTCACTCATTCCAAATATCATGAACTTCTTTTCTTTTACCAACATATTTTCTGTGTTTTTCTGGTCATTGCAGAAATATAGACTTGGGAAAAGCCAACCACAACTTGAAATTTGTTCTAGCAACAACAAATATGAAGGTAACTTGGTTATGGTTTCTCAGTTATTATAACTTGTTCTGATGAATGATCATTTTTCTCCGTTGGTGCAAATTGCAGAGAAATGAATAACAGTAAAGGTCCTTGTAGCAGCAGGGAAGAAAGTATTGGAACACAGAATGAGATGACTGAGTAATAATTATAATAGTTAGAAAATTGATCAAACTAGTTGAGTGCTTTTGTAATTGGTATCGAAAATTTCATTGATCAAATGTTTTGTTCAACAGAAGCATGCAAATTGCTGAGGCTCTCCAAATGCAAATGGAAGTGCAGAAGAAACTTTATGAGCAAATTGAGGTAGGTAGCTAAATTAAAATTGAAGCATAACAAGGATATGTTAAAGATCAATATGGATAATGATTTTTCAGGTGCAGAGACATTTGCAGCTTAAGATTGAAGCACAAGGGAAGTACTTGCAATCAGTACTACACAAGGCACAAGAAACACTTGCAGGAATGATCAACAATGGCAGCCCGGGATCTCCTTCGATTTTGGAACTGACAGAAACAAGAGGAGGGTTCAGTTGGAGCTGTGGGCAGAGGAAACAGAACAGAGGAACCATGTGTTCACTTGAAATTTAAAGTTCTTTGACATCTTTTGAAAGCTCAATGGATCAAAGGCCTAATAGTACTAACACTATTAATACTGCTTCACTTGAATTGTTGCCACTCTTCAAAGAATTTAAGGAACAAGAAGATGAATCTATTATTAGGAGAAAGAGGAGTTCAAGCTGCTGTGTTGATCAGCCATCAAAGATGAGCAGATCTGAATTAGTGTCAAATATCATTGAGCAAATCTGAATTATTATATAAAGCTGTGTTCTTCCAAGGATGCCAGCTTCTCGTCATCATGAAAAAGGTTATCTAGGTTTTTGTATTTGGTTTTCTTGTTTGAGCAATATCTATTTTAATTTTATTGTAAATTTTATTTTTGTGTATTTTTATTACAAAAGTAACTTTTATTTTTACCAAAAAGGCAACCCTTCTATTAGTTGCATATTTTGAATATTAGGCAACACATGTATGGTTGCATATTCAAAAGAAAAAACAACACTTGTATAGGTTGTATATCCAAAAGAAAAGGCAACACTTGTATAGGTTGCATATCCAAAAGAAAAGGCAATGCTTTAAAAGGTTGCGTATTCATAACTAATAGGCAACACTTCAAAGTATTGCGACTTCAAACTTATAAGCAACATGTAAAAGGGTTGCATTTTATTGCAAATAGGCAACACTTTTTAGTAGTGGCCAAAATATAAGAGAAAAGACAACACTAAAAAAGTGTTGTCTCAAACACATCTTTGAAGTGTTGTTGTTTTTCAACTAAAGGCAACGCTTACCAAGTGTTGTTCTTAAAAGCGTTGCTTTTGAAACAAAAAAGTGTTGCCTTGATCTAAGGCAACGGCTGCATATGCAACGCCGCCCAAAAACGTTGCTTTAGGTCCAAAAGTGTTGCCATAGATCAAAAGCAACCTTTTGTTAGTCTTTAGACAACACTTTTTAAATGTTGCCTCAACCTGAAAATGTTGTAGTGCTACTTTGAGTTTGTGTATTTTTATGCAATTTCAAGTATCTTCTATTTGAAATTGAGGAGTTGGAGCAAAAGTCTGATTTAGAGACAGAGAAAGCATTGCAGATGCTGTCCGGATATGACCTCCTTGCACTCAAAAGAGCTTCTCTGGAGATACAGAAGTTCAAATGGAGTGTTCTAAATGGCTTTGGAAATCTAACATCCAGAGCTTTCCAGAAATGTATAATAGTCCATACTTTGCTTCAGAATTGAAGGCCCAAAACTGGCGTTCAACGCCAGCCTCCTACCCTATTATGGCGTCCAACGCCAGAAGGAGAAGAGACCCGCGTCCAACGCCCAAGAAAGACCCCCTAACCAGTGTTCAACACCCTAGAGGGCTCCTAGCACGTGGATCTCAATCGAGCTCAGCCCAAACACTCACTAAGTGGGCCCAAAAGTGGAGTTTTACACTAAAAAACTGTTTTACCCTTCTTGTGTAATCCTTAGTCATTAGTCTAGTATTTATTTGAGAACTTTTACAATCTTCAGGGAGACCTTTTGCCACTTTACACATTTTATCATTGTATTTTCTATCAGTATGAGTCTCTAAGCCTCCTAGATTGAGGGGAGGAGCTCTGCTGAGTTTTATGGATTAATAAAAGTATTATTATTCTATCTTTAATCTGTGTTTGATTTTCTATTCTAAGATGTATCTTCGTTCTTCATCAATATGAATGCATTGAACCGGCATAAGGTTATCTCATTCTACATGGGTTCAGAGTGAGTCTTTCATCGAACAATGATGAACCACTAGCTTGATTATAGATCTCTTAAATGGCTAATCCACGACTTCGTTGGGGACTTCTCGAGACACCAAGTTAGCCGAGGTATGGGGAGATTAGGGTCTTTGTGATAGATGCTAGAACCAAAGGTGCAACATTCTCTGATCTGGAAGATTTGACCTTGTCTATGGCATTTTGAGTTAGATCACTAAGGAGAATGGACTGCATGAGCTTCATCCTCAATCAGACTGGATCTGCACTAACCCTGGGGTTCAGCTCTGATGGAGCATTGGCGACCTCTCAAGAAAGGCATTGATCACATACAGCATTCCATAGAAGAAATCGTTCATAGTTGAAGAAGACAGAAAGACCAGATTGATCCAGAAGAACAAAGCATCTCTAAGCCTTAACCATCTTCTTATCATTGCTTTCATCATCAATTGAGTAACGTTATTTTTATTTTCCTTTTATGCGCTTTAAATAAACAAACAACTTTTCTATCCGACTGACTAAGATTTACAAGATAACCATAGCTTGCTTCAAATCACAATCCTCGTGGAATCGACTCTGACTCACTCAAGTATTACTTGGACGACCCAGTGCACTTGCTGGTTCATTTATGCGAAGTGTAATTTCGTGCTAACAAGTTTTTGACGCCGTTGCCGGGGATTGTTCGAGTTTGGACAACTGACAGATTATCTTGTTACTTAGATTAGGTAATTTCCTTTTCTTTATAGATTTAGTTTTATTTTGTCTGAGTATTTTATTTCCTTCTTCTTTTTTGAAAAAATAAAAAAATTTCAAAAACCTTTTCTTTTCTTTATTTAATCTTTGTTTTTGCTTTGAGTCTTTTGTTTGTGTTCTTGTTAAATTTTCGAATTTCTTGAGTCCTCTTCTAAAAAATTTTCAAAATAGTGCTTTTGTTTGAGTTTAGTGTCAATCTTTAAGTTTGGTGTCTTCTTGTGTCTTTTCTTTTAAAATTTTCGAAATTGGTATCTTTGGTTTTCAAAATTTTTAAGTTTGGTGTCCTTTGTATGCTCTTGTTTTCTTTGAATTCTTTCAGTTTTGTTCTTAGTGTTCTTATTGATCTTCAAAGTGTTCTTGTTTTTCTTCTTGTTTTGATCTTAAAATTTTTAAGTTTGGTGTCTCTTTGTGTTTTTCTTTGCAATTTTCGAATTTTAGGTGTCTTAGATCTAAAAATTTTAAGTTTGGTGTTTTTTTGTTGTTTTTCTCTTTCTTCATTAAATTCAAAAATAAAAAAATTAAAATATCTTTTCTTATCTTTATCTCAATTTTCAAAAATTACAACAAGGTTTTCAAATTTTAATTTCAAAATCATTATCTTATCTTATCTTAAATTTGAATTTCAAAATCAAATCTTTTCAAAAATCATATCTTTTTCAAATCTTTATCTTATCTTGTTTCAAATTCAAAATTCAAAAATTTTAAATTCAATTTTCAAAATCTTATTTATCTTATTTCAAATTCAAATTTAAAATTCAATTTCAAAATTAAAAATTTCGAATTTCAAATTTCAAAATCAAATCTTTTTCAAAAATCAAATTTCAAATCTTATCTTCTTCAACCACTTTTCAAATCTTTTCTTTTAAAATTTGATTCTTTCTTATCTTATTCTTCTTTTAAAATTTAAAATTCAAATCTTTTTAAATTAGAAACTATCTTTTTGATTTTGATTTCAAATCTTTTTGAATTAAAACTTATCTTTTCTTAACTTCCTTATCTTATCTTTCTTACCTAACTTATCTTCTTTTAAATTGTAATTTTAAAATCTTTTCAAATCTTTTCAGTTCTTATCTTATCTTGTTGACTTTTTCAAATATTTTCAAAATCAAATCTTTTCTAATATTCTATCTTATATTGTTTTCAAATCTTTCTTAATTAGTTAATTTTTTTCTCTTTCTTCTTTTTTAAAACTTCCTAACTAACTCCTCTCTCTTCTATTTTTAAAAATATCTTCTTTATTTTTCCCTCTTCTTTTTCGAAAATCATCAATTAATTTTCAAATCTTTTTAGTTAATTAGCTTTTAATTCCCTTCTTATTTTCGAATTAAATAAATAAAATAAAATAAAAACAAAAATATTTTAATTCTAGTTTCTCTTTTTACTTCTTAATTTTTGAATTTCTCTACCCCACTACCCGAATTCTTCTTCTCCTTCTTCTATCTTCATTCTTCTTTCTTCTTTTGAATATCTCACCGGGAGCTCCCTATACTGTGACATAAAGACTCCCATTCTTTTTTGTCTCCTATTTATGTATGTAGAGACACCGGAGTCACTATGGATCCAAAGAGGAATGCAAGAACTGGGAGACCTCTGGGCTCCTATACATTTGATACTCCTATTGACTCAGATGACTTTAAGGTCAACCTAAAGCAGGTCCTACTATTACGACAAAAATGCTAGTTTTAAGGACACCCACAGGAAGACCCCAATAAGTTCATCTCCGACTTCCTGCAGTTCTGTGATACTATAGAGGTCAATAGAGTGGACCCTGAAGTCCTCAAACTAAAACTCCTTCTATTTGCTCTGAGTGCTGAAGCAAATGAATGGTGGCATATGGAACTCAGAGGAAGTGTGAACACCTGGGATAAGGTTGTTAACAATTTACTGAACAGGTTCTCTCCCTCACAAAGATTAACTAAGCTAATGACAGATGTTCAGACCTTCAGGCAGAAGGAGAGCGAGTCTCTCCATGATGCTTGGGAGAGGTACAAGCTGATGTTCAGGAATTGTCTCCCCATATGTTCTCAGGATGGAGAAAAACTATCATCTTCTATGAAGCCATCTCTAAGATAGCCAGGAAGACAGTAGATCACTTTGCAGGTGGTTCTCTATACTTTATAGAGACACATGAAGAGGCAGATAAGCTCATTGAGATAGCTGCCTGTAACCAGCACTTATACTCATGTGAGGAGACCCCAGCTAAGATAGAAGTTCTAAACATGGAGACGTTAAAAGAAGGTGGGACAGTAGTCTTCAACAAGGAGGCCAAACCTCAAGAGCATGCTACTGTAGGACTTATGGCAATCAAGGACCAGGAGGATCCTGAGAATGCCATTGAGCATGCCCCTACAGAAGAGAAGGAACCTCAAGTTGATTCTTCTCTAGGCATGCAAGAGAAGCTTGTGACTCCCACAGAGCACGCCCTTGCAAAGGTGAAAGAGCCTCAAGAGCTGCCTTTCCTAGGCGTGCAAATAGAACCAAAAGATGAGCAAATGGCTCATTTCCTAGAAGCATTCAAGAAGTTACAAGTCAATATCTCTTTTACAGAAGTATTGGAAAAGAAGACCCCCTATACGGCCTGTCTAAAAGGCATTCTTTTTGAAAAGAAGGACCTAAGGGGAGATGAGACTGCAGTACTGACCAAAGAGGGCAGTGCTCTAGTCCAGAATGCACTACCAAGGAAGATGTCAGACATAGGGAGCTTTCAGCTCCTATGTCCTATTGGAAAGATCATTTTCGACAAGGCCCTGTATGATCTTGGCTTGAGTTTAAATCTGATCCCTTCATCTGTGATAAAGCAGCTGGGAATCCCAGAGGTACAAGAAACAAGGATTACCTTGCATGAGGACTGGATGGTGTTCAAGGTTCTTGACCCTCCATTACACCTTGACAAGGGAGGCACTTGCATAAAGGATTCAGCATTCAAGCCTCCTCCCTTGATTGAAACCAATTCAATCCCTCTTAAGACCAAACCTAAGTTTTATGTTGGATATACACTATCCACCAAGGAGGAAGGCCCAAAAGAAAGATGCATAGGGGCTGGAAAAACAAAAAGATCCCTACTGAAGGCTTCTCACCATGGAAGATGGTAGTATTCAATCATCTCATCATGGTAATCACCATGGAAGAGGGAAGTGGCAAAAAAGGACACCGGCATATTACTGCAAGCCCAATCCTACCTCACACCGTGAATAAGATCCTGTCTCTTGAGCGTCTTATGGTAATCTATGAGAGCACGATGCTCCCAGTAAGAGTAAGGATTTATTCCTCTATGACTATCTTTCTCCTTGAAAGGAGCTATCTGTCAAGCTAATGACATTAAAGAAGCGCTTGTTGGGAGATAACCCAACCATGAGTAGAGTATTTCTATTCTTATTTCTTTCGTTTATTTTCATTTGAGTTTATTTTAGTTTATTTTTAGAGTTTTCCCTTGCTTTTTAATGTTTGTGATCATGGACAGTAGTTAGAACAGAAACAGAAACAGTCAGAGCTGGAAACAGAACACCTTGGAGCAGAAATATTGCTGGCATTGAACGCCTGACAAGGAGTCAGAGTGGGCATTCCACACCCTCTGGGGAGCAACAAGCTGGCATTGAACGCCAGCCAGGGAGCTAGGTTGGGCATTCAACGCCCAAAAAGGTAGAAGACCTAGCATTGAACGCCAGGAAGGATGTTCCTCCTGGGCATTCAACGCCACAAATGGGAGGCAAGCTAGCATTGAACGCTAGTGACGCACGAAAAATTACCAATTAAGAATTTAATTCAGAAATCAACATTGCAAGTACAATTCTCAATCAATAAAAATTTCGCATATCAATTTAAAAGGGTTGTCACAAAATTTAGAAATAAATACTGGGAGTAGAAATTCCAGGTCGTCTCCCAACGAGTTGCTAAGAGAGTGTGAATTACTGATTAGCGATTTTCTCAGAAATTTTTTAGAGTTGAGAACAGAAAATTTAATGATGGTAAATTAAAGCAATGTGAATTAAAAGCGATTTATATATTCAAAGTAAAAGCCTTGACCGGGGGTAGATTAATTGGAAGTTCTATCCTTGTTGGATTTTCCCAAGTGGAATACGAAGAGGTCATTGCTTTCACTTAGTTAACCATTACTAAATAAAGGAAAGTCAAATGATTGAGCTAACCCTTATTCATAAGTCCTAATCCTCTCCCTTGGGAAGGGTTAGCGTTAGTGCCTAGAGTGTTAGCCAACAACTTCCAATTTAACTAATCACTTGAGTATTCCAACTCAAGGGTCTCCTTTTAATCAACCCCCAAGTCAAGTTGGGAGTCTACTCCGTTGACATGAGTACAACATTCACAAACTTATAAGAAGAAGACATGATAAATTAGATAAAATAAGAACTGAAAATTAATTAAAGGTAAAAGTAATTCTTTGCATTAAGACATCCTTATCTGAACAGGATTAATGGGCAATTAAAAGAGTAAAGGAATAAAGAAACAAACTAGAATAGCAACTTCAACGGAGGTAGTGACTCTTCTTAATATCCAAAGCAAAAGCATCAAGAGCATCAAAACTAGAAATCTATGAATGTGAGGAAAACCTAGAGGAAGTAGTAATTTCTCTCTCAGATTCTAATCTAAAACTAAAACTATGCGAATGAGAATGTGTCTTGAGTCTCTGCTTATAATTTCTCCCCAACGTTCTGCAATTTCTGCAGGTAGCACATGTCACGCATATGTGTCACTCACATGTACGCGTCGCTGATCATCCTTGCATGTCACGCGTACGCATCAGGCATACGCACGCATCGCCGTGCTAACTCCATTTCATGCGCATGCTGAAGAACTGAAGATTGACGGTTTAGAAGTTATAGTAAACTCTCGTTGTAAGTATAGTTACTAAACCAAGCAATCAACCTTTCTTACAAATATTTTGGTTGTCACAAGTAACAAACCCTTTTAAAATTGATAACTGAGTATTCAAACCTCGGGTCGTCTTCTCAAGGAATTGCAGGGAGGTGCGTTCTTATTATTGGTTTTGAGTTTTGTAAATTAGGGTTTTGAAAGTGAGGAACAAGTAAATTCAATGACAAATAAAATAAATAATTAACTATAAAATAAACTCTTGGCAAGATATGAAAATTCGGAAGTCTTATCCTAGTTACTCCTATAAGAGTGGAAGTTAATCCCACTTAGTTAACCTTTGCATAAGCAAGAGAAAGTCAAGTGAACTAATTGGTTAGATTTCCCAAGTCCTAGCCAAATCCTAAGGAAAGACTAGAGTTAGTGGAATTCTAGTTAATTAGCCGACATAACAATCAATCATGAATAGTTGATAACTCAAGAGCTTCCAGTTAATCAATTAAAGCCAATAATATAAAAAGCTAAATATGAATCTTAGATCTGAAATACCTCAAATAACATACATTCAAAGCAATAAAATCTAACATGGACAATATTCATAAGCCAATTGGGCAACATAAATCAAATACAAATAAAAGCATTAAAGTATCTTAAAGTAGAAGAGAAGTCAAAATAAAGGAATATTGAACCTGATGTGAAGATGAGATAAATTCCTAATTTCTAAAAATCCTAATCCTAAATCCTAAGAGAGAGGAGAGAGCCTCTCTCTCTAAAAACTACATTTAAAACTAAAATTATGAATTATGAAAGCATGAATATGAATGGATGCATTCCCCCACTTTATAGCCTCTAATCTGTGTTTTTTGGGCTGAAAACTAGGTCAGAAACAACTCATAAATCGCTAATTTCGAAATCTGGTAGGTACAGGTCGCGGGAAAGTGACGCGGAGGCGTCATCCACGCGTTTGCGTGGAATGAGATTTGCAGATGCGACGCGGACGCGTCATCTACGCGTTCGCGTCACTTAACTTCAGGGCAGCTATAGCAAATTATATATCATTGCGAAGCCCCGGATGTTAGCTTTTCAACGCAACTGGAACCGCGTCATTTGAACCTCTGTAGCTCGAGTTATAATCGTTTTAGTGCGAGAGGGTCAGGCTGACAGCTTTGCAGTTCCTTCAACTTCTTGTATTCCTTCCACTTTTGCATGCTTCCTTTCCATCCTCTGAGCCATTCCTGCCCTGTAATCTCTGAAATCACTTAACACACATATCAAGGTATCTAATGGTAATAAGAGAGGATTAATATTAGCAAATATAAGGCTAAAGAAGCATGTTTTCAATCATAGCACAAAATCAGGAAGGAGAATGTAAAACCATGCAAATCATATGAATAAGTGTATGAAAGATTGATAAAATCCACTCAATTAAGCACAAGTTAAACCATAAAATATTGGTTTATCAACCTCCCCATACTTAAACATTAGCATGTCCTCATGCTAAGCTCAAGAGAAGCTATAAAGGAGTGAAGAGGAATGATAGAGAGTATGTAATGCAACCTATCTATGCGGATGCAACTACATGCAAAATGTTTCTACCTACTTGGTTAAAAGTAAATAAGTTCTTTAAGACAAATATGAACCAAATTCCACTAATTCAAATTATACAATAAAAAGCAAGTAAACTTGTAAGAAGATAGCTCATGAAAGCAGGGAACATAGAATCAAGCATTGAACCCTCACTGGTAGTGTATATCACTCTAGTCTCTCTAGTTTATAGGGTAATCACTCTACTCTTCCCTAGTCATGCTTTCTAAACTTTGTTCTTCATCTAACCAATCAACAAGTATTTAATGTACCAAAGCAAATATTATGAGGTCTTTTCAAGGTTGTAATGGGGCCAAGGCAAGTGTGAGGATATATGTATGGCTAAGTGAGCTATAAATTGAATCCTTGACTAACATAAGCTCTCACATAAACACACACACACTCTATATAACTTCTTAAATCACACCTAGCTACCCATAATTTCCACTTTTGTATCACATACTCATATACCAAACTTTTGATATTTCTGTACTTTTATCACATGTGCATTGATCTTTCTATTAAAGCTTAACATTGGGGTAATTTTGTCCCCTTATTTATTGAATTTTATTTTTTTATTTATATTTTTTTTTGAATCATAAAAATAAACATAATATTGTCAATGCACATGGATTTTTTTTCTATTTTGGTTTTTCATGAGTAGGTTCCGAAATTCCCAATATTAGAAACATGATATATTCCCTTATTAACCCATGTTCCCACAGTTTTCCCATAGTTAGTTGATACACAATCTTTATCTTAAGCTAACCAAAGATTCAATTGGGATATTTAATTTGTTTTTCTGCTTAAGGCTAGTGATGTGGTTATAGAACAGAAGGGGATTAAAAAGTTCAAAGTGGCTAACAAGGGTGACATAAAAGGGTAGGCTTATTTGGGATAAGTGAGCAAAAAAAATAATGGCCTCAATCATATGCAAGCATGTAAATACACTAAATATTGGACATATAGATTGAAACAAAATAAAGATTACAATCATAGAGAAAAAAACACACAAGAATAAAAAATTATGGTTAAATAATGTAACCATGTAAATAAGCTCAAATCTCAGAGGTTGTGTGTTCTTTGGCTCAAAAACCATGTTCCAAATACATCTTCCAAACAAATTTAACACAAATTTTTCAATTTAAATTAGTGAAATACTATAAAAATTTCTTGAAAAAGAAAATATTACTTCAACCAAGTAGTAACTAAATGCAAACAATCAACTACACATGCAATCTATTATACAATGCAACAATGAACTAATAAAAGAAAATAAGACATTGGTGTTGATAAGAGAATAACTAACCTGCGGAGATCGGTATCGACCTCCCCACACTTAAAGATTGCACCGTCCTCGGTGCATGCAAAGCTGTGTAGATGGATGGGGGTTGTGGTTTCTCAGCTGGTGCTCTTTTTGTTCCTTTCCTTGTCGGTGGTTTGTGAGTAGCTTTCTTTTCACCCTTCTCGGTGGACATCCTGAAAAGGAAAAAGTAAGTAACTTTAAAACTAAGGGTTAGAGCAAGGAAGATGATAGTATAAGAGATAATCAATGCACGGTAAAGAAGGATGTTGTTAACACATGGTCATGACTACATGTGAAAAGGTCATCAATGAAAATATAGCAAGTGCATGTAATGGCAATTAAATGCAAGATGTTTATTGGCATGCTGGCAAAGGCATGAGTAGCATAGATCAAGCACTAAATTTTCAAGTTAGATTATCATCTCTTTCAAACTAATAAGCTGTTTGTATTGACAATTATATTTAATTAATAAAACATAAAAGGGGTTTTGTGAAAAGCAGGCATTAGAGTAGTAGAATAGAATAATTTAAAATAATGCATAATGCCATATGGGCTTTTTCACAAACACTTAGCATGTATGGTAAATAAGGTATGGAAAATATTAATTAGAACATGCAATTAACCCTTATAATAATATATAATTGTTTAAACAAATCCCAAACAATCCATAAGCAACATATAAAAATAATGACCCAAATAAAATTCCAACACCAATGAAGATAATGCAATGAATGAGGGTATGCAAAAAATTGAATGAAATAGAATGGAAGTGAAGAAAGATGAGAAGTGAAATAGATGAAGAAGAAGAAAGTAAGAAAAGGAGGAAGAAAGAAGAAAAGATAGAAGAGATTAGGATTAGAGAAGAAAAAAATAAGATAATTGGCGCTGATCTGGATAAGTTGTGCTGCGCAGGTGATGCAGTCGCGTGGGGTGACGCGTTCGCGCGGGTGGCGCTATTGTCAGGTGACGCGGCCGCGTGGAGCACGCGGTCGCGTGAGTGAATTTGTGCTACTAGCGCGAGGGCAGCCTCACGGTCACGCAACTCTCTATTAGAAATTCATA